>NW_009620632.1:14373-20267 GCF_000690535.1 Cariama cristata | reverse complement strand
GCACCAATTTTTCGCTTGGCCGCAGAGGCTGGGGAGGGATGATGGCTGTCCCTGCACGGCTGACCAGCCGGCCTTGGCTCGTGCAGCAGTACTGGTAGGGAACCTCTGTAACGTCAGCGTGAGTATATAAATGTGCCCTGCGGGATCGCAGCAGGCACCTGCTTCTCAATTAAATTAAATTAAAATGAGGGAAAAAATGTTTTCAGTGCAAGTTTGCAAATACAGGTCAGTGGAAGGCGAGTTACCGGCTTTATGGCTAAATCCTCACGTGACTGAATACTCGTGACTATTGAAACGTGTTTCTGAAGAGTTTCCCCTCTTCCTCCTGGCACGAAGCAAACTGGATGGTGTTTGTTTTGTGTGGATGGGCAGGTGATGAAGCAGTGTGCCTATTCTTACAAGCCTTTCATATGCGTGGCACAACAGATTTTGAGCCGTGATACTATCATACATTGTGAGCCTATAAAAATGGAGCTTTAAACAGTATAAAAAAGCCAAGATGTTGCCTTTAAATGAGTTGTAAAGCTTCCTAAGGTGTAAAGGCCAAAAAGGTGGTTTGTCTGCCGATGGGTCCATCGAGCGTGTGTTGTCCCAGCTTAAATGCCCCTCCTGTGGGAGGGGAATGGGTCCTGGACAAGCTTTTGTGGAGCTCATCCTGGCCCAGCGTCTGCTCCAAGGCCACGCGCCTGGGCCAGGTTGGGGCCATCCCGGCGCACGGGCACCCCGAGACCGGGGGGCAGAGGTGCCCACTGCCTGTGGCACACGTATTTGTGTGGATCTTCGTACTTCCCTGGTGGTTTTCCACTGTTTGAACCTGTAGAGGTGCTTGAAAGGATGGGGTAAGTTTGCGTGAAGTGTTTAGATGCTAAAAATCTTAATTTGGCTGGTGCAGTGCCTGGGAGAGCTGTGTGGAAAGGTAGGCTGTGTTTCAGTTATCTTCTGCCCTCCTGGGACCTTTTAGAAACACAAACAAGAAAAACCTGAACTTTATGGTGGTAAAACATGAGTCAACAGAGAAGCTGCTTGCTGTGCGGGAGTTTCACTCTGTGTTAACTGCGGTGAAGTTTCTTCCCTCTGGCTGGGGTTGGTTTTGTTCTGTCAATCCGAGCTGGAACCATGCAGAAGCTTAATTGTATCTTCTGTGAAGTTTTTTTTCTCAGGATTAAACTTTATGATTAAGCGTTTGGAGGTGCCTGTACACACAAAATGGTCCAAAATGGTCTTACCCCTTCCAGCCTTCCGAAAGGTTAGAGGTGAACGGTTCAGAAGCAAACATCTTACTTTGCTTTTGACCTGTGATGCTCTGGTGTGCTGCAAACAGATAGTCCTACGCTTGTCTTCCGTCAGCCTTTTTTTTCTTCAAATTCCATCTTTAAATATTGTTTTTATATTCTTTCTTAGCTGTTCAGAAATGTATTCCGTCAGTTTAAAGCAGTGAATTTTCTTTCTTCTTCTTCTGTCTCCTTTATCTGATTGTTTTAAAGACATCAAGAGGAAAACTACATTTTTGCCTTTAAGTTAGGTACCTGCTGTGGCTTCACCCAGAATCTAAATTACTGTGATTTAAAGAAATTAGCAAGTTTTTTTTAACTAGCCAATGCTTTTGACAGCTCTTTTTTTTGTATAAAATTTATATTTTCCTGGATAGTCAGAATTTTTTTTCTCTTTTAAAGGGCTCTTGTAAAAATCAAGGGTCATAAAAACCCTTATACTTTTTTTTTAAATGGATTCAGGAAAAATAAACCCAAGATTTTTACTCAAAAGGTAATTTTGGGAAGTGGTTTTGATTTGGTTTTTGTTGGTTTTGTTTGTTTGTTTGGTTTGGGTTTTTTTGTTGGTTTTTTTTTGGTTTGTTTTTTGTTTTTTTTTTCTTGTTTGTTTGTTTTTGTTTTTTCTTTTAAAATAGGAGCATTCTCAAATGAGCCAGATTGACACACCCAAATCTTACTGAGATGCTCGTTCTGTTCCGCCGATTCATGCTGAATTAGTCAAAACAGTGTGACCTGCACCCCCAAACCATACAAATCCATCAGAATCGGCGGTGGCGCGATGCGTGAGCTGCGGTGGTGCCCAGAAGCTCTTTGGGACCAGCAGCGTCCTCGTGCTGTGGGCAAGTTCCTGCACCACTGGGCTCTCGGCTCAGGATCTGAGACACGGGATAAGGAAAGGGAGAGAAGAAAGGAAAAGGGAGTGGAGTTATTGAAATGGTTCTTGGATGGCTTGGTTTTCAGATAGGTTAATTTTTTTCTTTAACATAATAGTTTCATGTTCCCTTACTTCATCCCTTTGGATAATTTAATGTAAAGTTTCGGAGATTGGGTTTTCAGGAGGGTTTATAAGAAAGAGAAGGTGATGGCCACAGAGATTGTTGGCAAGAGATGTCACCTAAGGAAATATAGCTATCATTTCGTAACAGAAAGTAAGCGGCGTTTTGTATTGCATCGCTCGCCAGAATGCTTTTTGTTGTGTCATTGACACCATTCCTGAGTTTTTCACAGAAATCTTTTTCATGAGTTTTTCTATCCCGCTTTTATTAAGCGTGGAGGAGATGGGATTTTTGAGGAAAGCCTGTGAGTGGACAGATGAAGATGGTGTTTGGGGGGGAATGGAGTGGGTTGAGATAGATGGACTGTGACGGGAGGTGATCTTTCTTCTTCCTGAAGAATAACATGTGCACGTTATGGGATTGGGTTTTTTTTGACACACAGAGAAACTTGTATAAATGGATTATCAATCTTCCCGAAAGGTGACTTGTTAGCTATTACCAGTGTATTTATTTATCTACCAGTGTATTCATCTAGAGCTTACCTAACAAAAATGTGAAGTTTCAAACACAATTGGGAGCGATTGTTTGAGCGAGAAAAAAATCATGTTCCTGTGTTTCATCTTAGCCCCATTTGCAAGTTAGCTGTAGCACAATCTTCTTTTGTAAAGTAGAAAAAGCATTACTTTTATGATGTGCAGTAAGCTGTGCTTATCATACGATTATAATAAACCAGCAAAAATCTGTATCCTTGTGCAATCTCTGCAGATCTGTGTAAGGCGGAGATCTCAGACTGGATCAGTGCCACAGGACCGGTGGGTTCTGACCGCGGGGGGATCGGCTCGTGCTGGGGGTCCTGCCAGAGGTCCGGGAGCCGTACAGCTTCTGTTTGCACCGCGATGGCCAAGTCAAGAGGTCCTTCTGCATAGGAAGAAACACTTTGCTTTTGTCTTTTGTTTTGTTGTTTTTTTTATTGTTTGGTTTTCTTTTTTTCCTGATCTGGTGTTGAAAAACTGGGCAAAATTTTGCAGTGTAGCGCTTGCTCGTTTAGGTGAAGAAGCTGGATAATGCATCGAGATAATGTCACCAGCTTGTTGAGTGGTGAAGTCTTTGGCAGTCGGCATTTATCACGCTGCCTCATGCCTGTGTGCTGCAAGGTAGGGATCATCGATTTTGTTATGCTCAGAGGGCACCTTACTTTCAAGCGTGTGTTTAAGGGCCTGCTAACAACAGCTAAGCG
This sequence comes from Cariama cristata, assembly GCF_000690535.1. Lineage (NCBI taxonomy): Eukaryota > Metazoa > Chordata > Aves > Cariamiformes > Cariamidae > Cariama > Cariama cristata. The sequence continues at coordinate 16,764 of NW_009620632.1, read as the reverse complement.
CACGCGTGCCACCCGGGGCTGCGGTGGGCTCTGCTCTCCTGGAGTTTGGTTTGCAGCTCATGCCCCTTTCCTTGGTCCCAGGGCTGCAGACGTGAGGGGGCACGGCTGATCTGCTGCCAGGCTTTACCACTAGCCGGTGTTCAAATAACCAAAACTGCTTAAACGGAGCCTCCAGCTGTTGAGGTGGCTGTGGTCCTAGTTCTGCTCAGGTCTTTGTGAACACGTGTAATATCAAAGAAACTCCATTTATTGTATCTGTGCTACGTACAGCCCAGGATGGAGATAGCCAAGCTGGGTTGGCTATCCAGCCATCCTTGTATAGCCTGGAACCCAAGGCAAGCATCTCTGCATGGCCTTGAGGTTGTACAGGGCAAACGCCCTTTGCTAGCAGTCTTTGCGTGTCTGCTGAGGTCTCTGTTGACCGAGAATGACTTCAAGTGTGCTAATCAGAGCCTCCAACATGTACATGTGATCAGGGCTTTGCTCTTGGGGAAGAAGCAGAGGCAGCGGAGGAGCCGGGGTGGCCGTCTCTGGCAGTCAAACCTCACGCTGCTTTGTGGTTGCATAAGGTGGTTGGAGAGAAGTCTTGGAGAAAGTCTCTGCTGTGGTAACTTTGGCTGAGTACGAGTACCTGAAGTGTGACAATTTGACGTTGGAATTGTGTTAAAAAGCTTGAAAATGCCAATCTTCGGCCTGTTTCTGAGTGGGAGGACACACATCTCAGTCTGTGTCTTGTAGCTCAGGAACTGCAGCTGAAAAAGAGGAAAAAAGCATTTATGTGAATGGGAAGTGAGGACAGGGGAAGAAAGCTGTGTTATCTTTTAGACTTAGCTTATCTAAACAAGCATAAACCCACTCAGACATCAAAACCCCTTTTACCTCTTGGGAATATTATCAGGGGTTGGGGACCTTAGGAAATTGTGTAGACGGTGACTCGTTTAGATTTAAAAAAAATAAAAATGCTACCAATGAAAAAAATATAATTGTGATCTTTATTTTTAACCACTGTAACTGCTACAGTCTCTTAAGGAGGTGAATGTCTCCACACTGCTGGGTTACCGGTACCTTGCCAGGGTAACTGAGTTTTTCCTTGTGTTCCTGGAGGACGTTCACATGTGACCATGAGGAAGGAAGGGAAAAAAAAAACAAACCAAACCAAAATGTGATTGCGACAGCACAAAAACTTGGCAGGGAGATTTGGATCCAATGTAGGATCTGAAAAATTCTTTAAAAAAATTTTTGGTGGGACTTCAGTTGCGAATGTCCCCTTTCCTTACCCTTTTCCACAGGCCGTGATGCTCTGTGTGGGGTGATGCCCTGCGCTGTGCTTTGGCCGCCTCAGGCCAGGCAGAAGTGCTCAGCTGGAAGGAATCACTCTCCAGGTGCAGAGGCCGGCAGTCCCACGCTGTCTCCAAAAGATTTTCACATGGCTGCTGCCTCTGGGAGCATCCCCAGGAGGAAGCTTGGTCTGGATGGGACCATGCAAGCGGTGCTGGGGAGGACCACTGCAAGGCAGGCATCCCTCCGGGGCTGTCTGCGGCCACAGTTCCCCAGGTACCTGGAGCCAACCTGTGCCACTGCTCTCCCTCCCCAAAGCACCACATTTTAGCACCGATTGGGTTCTCCGGTCCTACGTTGGGCCTTGGCCTGTTTTCCATGTTTCTCATGTTTGACTGATGTCACGTGTTGCTGCGATGATGGGGCAGGTGCTGCAGAGACCATTTCCATGTCTGCTTGTTAGAACTCTTTTGGTCTTTTTTGTACTTTTTAATGGACTAATGCAGAAAGAATGTATTTATATATTTTCAGTTGATCATATTGCATGTTGCTGCTTTTAAACTAGGCACACTGAACATACCCCTTCTTTAAAACAGGGAGCAGCAGTCAGTTTTGCATAATTTCTAAATCCTCTGGACGCAAGTCACTTCAACCCCCCCCCTCCCAAAACAACAAAAAAAACCCCAAACCCAGAACAAAACCACCAAAAACCCTACTGTAAAAGTAAAATGGCAAATTGAGATACTAGACTACAAAAGTATTCTGAATAATTGGAGATTATCCTTTAATTTCCTGAATTGAAGAACAACTAAATCTTTGTCTTTTGGTGCAAACTCTGTATTTCACCCATGATGATAATGACTGCTAGGACTGGGGATTAAATGCTGAGAATTTATTTTGAAAACTTGACTCTACGGTACCTGTGGTACCAGCGTACGTGACACTGTATGAAATCCCTGAAACGCCAGTGGGAGCTGCTTTTGATGCTGGCTGGGACGTCACGAAGGAGGGTTTAGACGCCTTGGGCTGGGAGTTTTTGTAAACTCGCACTGGGAAATGCTGTGTAGAAGCAGGTTCTCAGAAATGAATTTAAACTTTTTTCTTTTTTTTTTC
>NW_009620632.1:2600-14342 GCF_000690535.1 Cariama cristata | reverse complement strand
CCTGCTGAAGTCTTGCGTAGCCAAGGTGTATTGTGCAAGTGCAAGACAGTTTTGAGAAGCAAAGAATGGCCTATTCGGTGAACAGCCATTGGTGAAAAGTGAGGTTACTTTTAATTTCTTGTACCGTAAAAATTTTGTGTATTTTTCATCCTTAATGGCATTCTGGCTTGTTATAGGAATTAAGCACTGTGAGTTAAAATAACAAATCTGCACTATGCTTTGCTGGGTTTTAAATCAAAATGGCATTCTTTTCTCGTGAGCCCATAATCCTTTCTTTTATACAGTTTGATGCTAGCCAGCTCTTGCTTCCTCAGGCAGAACCATTAGATATCAAAAATATAATTGCTCTCTATATGAGTGCTCCTTTGTAGCCCATCCCTTTCATGTTTTGAAGGCTGCAGCACTTTTATTTCTTTAACAATATTCTATTAAGTTCTTCTGAATTGTGTATCCCAGCCTCCGCAGGTAAGAGGTCAGCGCCTTGTTGGGATGCAGCGGAGAAGTGGAGGTTCATGGTTAGGATTTGCTTTCTGGTGTGGCAGTTCAGCTGGAAATAGTGAAATCCAGAGACAGGCGAGTATAATTATCCCATCGGTGCCAGTTGGGAGTTAATTAATCTATAGTTCCCCACCTGGCATCGAAAGTGGAAACTGTTTTGGGTGAGGGAGAGAATAGCAATGGCTTATCTTGCACTTGCTCGAATGCGAGAGGTTTGGAATACACAGATGTTGAAATATATATGTTACGTTCGTTAGTGCATTACAGGAACGTTGCTTTCCCTCGTTCTGCACCGAAATATGTGAAGGGTGTCTTATTTGTATGGACAGGTGTTTTAAAACCCCAGGGTGTTGTCTTTTTTTTTTTTTTCCCTTGCTTCTTCCCATTCTGTATCTGTAATTAAAAGCACTGCAGAGACCTGCAAAGTACACCCCCCGCCCATCCTTCTGTCCCCTGGGATTTCACGGTGTCCCTGGATGAGGAGAGCCAGAAGAGGGAAGGATGCAGGAAGTTCAGCTGACCTGTTCTGGAGACCAGCAATTGCTCCTCTCTTTCTGAAGGTTAGAATTATAAAAGCCCAAATACATAGACATTTCCTTTAATAATACAAACCTGTTTTCTCTAGTCTGCCAGAATTCAGAGCGTCTGGTGGTTTCCATGGAGAAGTATATTACTTACAAGGCCCAGCTATTTTTGCAGACTATTTTGTAATGTATTTGAACTTGCAGTCTTGTGCCATTTCTGTTCTCCTGCTCCCTGAGCAGTGCGGGGAAATACTGCCAAATTCCCGTGAAGTTCTGGCGAAGGAGCGGACCAAGGGCCTGTATCCCCAATGGTTTTGAGGGTCAAGACACTGTCTTTGTGCTGTCCCCCGGTTTTACTGTATTTTGAAGGAGAGTCCTCACGAGGGTGGGAGAGGTGAGGCTTCTCCTGCTTTGCACCACCAAAAGGATGCTGCCAAGACCCCATGAAATGTTGCTTTGGGAACGGTAATTTCTCTGCTGCTGTAAAGTTGAATGGCTTTTTGAATTTTACATGGACAGTTTAAACCGTTTTTTAATTGACAGCTAGGCTTTCTCCAATTTTGTAATAATATATAAAGTTTTGCCCAACAAACACCATTTCTTCTTCCTTAATTGTCTAATTAGAACTTCAGCTGCACTACTGGTGCACAGCTCCTTCACTGCTTTCTTTGCGTGGCTGCAAGAAGAGGAACCTCAGAAAGACGTGACTAGACAACATATTCTTTTTGGAGCTCATCTCCTATTGCTTCGGTGTTGTCCACTACAAGTTTAATTACTGTGTGAGAAATACTTTTCTCAAGTGCAGCCAAAATCTAGGATTTAAGCCAAAGTAAATTAACAGTTCTCAGAAAACCTGGAGTCCCAAAGCCAAGAATTTCAAGGCTTTTAGGCATCTCTCTGTTATTGGCAGGCATCTCGTGATGTCATGTGGTAGAACAAATGGACACCAAAAAGCTGAAGTCAACGTTGTGCCAGTTTAGCAGGGAAGATTAAAACCGATTTAATTTAGGGTGGCCAAACTGGAGATAATGATTATACACAGAAACGGTGGGGTTATTTCATAAGCCATATCCGTTCTTTTCCATTAGTGGCAGATTTCCAAACTTCATTCTTGCTTTCCTAAATTTGCACTCTAGTTTTTCTTTTTTTATTTTGGGGGCAGAGGGACTACTTATTTGTGAAGTTGTATTTGACTAATTGTATTTCCAAATGTGTTAAATGTAGTATTCTCTCTTCTTTTCTTGTTTTCATAAATTGCCGTACTACTCAGTCCAAACATTTGAATTTTGCATAAAATAACTGTCATTCAGGAACTGAGCAGGAAGGTTCTACTGGTTGCCACGCGCATTTTCTTTTGAAGAAAATTGATGATGCTTAATTTTACCTTGTGTGTGCAATCAGGAGGACTGTGTATGTCTAATTCAGTGCAGAGCAGGTAATAAGAGTTCCTCTTTGTGTCTGGTTCTTGCAATACACCAAGCCCTCAGAAAGAGAGTTCTGACGCGGCTCAGGCTGCGATGGTTCCTTTCGCTAAGGCGGCCAGATCAGATCCTGCAGAGCTTGCCAACTTGGGTGGTGCTGGGTGTCGGGGAAGCAGGAGATCTGGTTTCTACATGTTTGGGTGCTCGTGTTGGGAGCTGCGTGGGTCTCTTTTGCTGTTACACCGGTCATCTCTATGAAGGGGCCAAAGGCAGCAGCGCTGGAAGCTCCCGGCCGTTGGCCCCGCTGTGGGTTGCTGCCCTGACTTGAGCCGGCTCCTCCTCGCCGACCACCTTCTCGCCTGCGGTGCAGCCCCAAGGGCAGGGAGGTGTGCGGGGCTTCTCTGGGGCTGCTGTGCATCCTCTCCTCCTCCCCAGCATCTCCCACCTCTGATCAGCTGTCACCTGCCACGGCTTGGCTGCTTAATACTTACATTGTATTCTGTGCTAAAGATATACTGTGACTAAAAATGCTTCAGAGGTTATACGCATCCGCTATGCCTGGCTGTCATCAGACATAGTAGAGATGCCGAGGCTGGTTAGCGTACTTCCCTGCAACGGCCCGTGCACCAAGCAGAGACACCTGGCTGCTTTCCATTTGTGTTTCTGTGCGAGGTGTGCACCCACTGCACGCCTCTGGCTGGGCTCCTCCTTCTGTCCGTGGTCTGTGTGGCGATGTCTTCCTGGCGGGGGGGTGTGCATGCATGGTCTTCTAATAATAATAATAATTTAAAAAAAGGGGGGGAATTCTGTCTCTAAATTTGTTTGTTAAAGTCTCTATCAGGTTTAAGCACTCAAGGAAGGAAATGCTGAAAGCAAACCAAGTCCTGCTGTATCGCCTTAGCCCCTGGGGTGCAGGGAGGGAGCCAGTCCCAGCCGGTGGATGGGACGGTTGCATCCTGCACCAGCCCTTCCCGGCCTGGCCGATGCTCCCAGTCCGGCCGTGTGGGAGAGGCTGGGTGCTGTTTGACACCGCCAGCACCTCCGCTGCCATCCCCGGCGTGTGTCAGGGCTCGCACAGCTTGCTGCAGCTGGTGGGCAAATGCTGTGGTGTGCTGAGAGTGAGGCGAGGGGGCACCGTGCGATACCGCAACAAAGAAAGCAAGTAGCTTTGTGTTTGGTCAAGACTGAGAAAACATTTGCCTTTTTTTTTTTTTTTTTTTGTACGAATGAATTGCCCAATACGTGTATGTGTGTTGTCACCAAATGCCTTTGCTCATGTGGGAAATCAAGGTGGGCTGAGAAGAATTCCCATAAAGTGGACATGTGTGCCTGCATGTATGTATACCTAATAACATGAAAGATGCTGCTCAAGGAGTTTGCTGGGTGTAGCTGTGACAGAATCCACAGAGGAAAAGAGAAATTATGTATTACAACCAATGTGACTGACTGAATTCCTTGTTTTGATGTTTACTGTGGGTGTCAAGGATGTATAAATGCAAACAGCACATTCATGAATTATTTTGGGTTGCTAGTAGGTTTCTGAAGAAAATAATTTGTAATGAGCTTTATGCGCTAGAAATAAAGATGGGATTAGGAGAATATTGAACTGTAAATGCACTGGTGATTTTTGGCTTTTGTGCGTAGCGCAGAGAATCTCATCATCTATCTCCGCTCTGATCTTGAATATGCAGAGCTGGCTGTGCCTTTCATGCAGCAGCTATTTTAGTTTGCAGCAGTCTGGTCTGGAGTCTGGAAGGCGTGCTCATTGCAGAGTAGGCAACGTACCTCCCTGGGCCTCTCCCTCTGGTCCTGCCGCTGGCTCTGAAGCTTTGCCGTGCTTTGTTAGCATACCATGACCCAGATAGTTCCTCTGTGTCGGTGCTCAGCTCTCTAACTAATGTTCTGGTCGCTTGGCCTGATTCACCTGCTTCTGGGCTGAGGATGTGGTCATGCACATGGTTTTACTCTCCAGCTTCTTCAAGGCTGGAAGAGATCTTGCAGGTGAGGAGGACAACTGGTACGCGTGAAGGCTGGGCTGCAGAGGGAATCGAGCCAGAAGCTGCCGAGAAGTTTGTTTTGGCAGGAGGAGGAGATATCCATGCCTGGAGATTTTGCTTTCAGGTCCCCTGCTGGGATGAGAGTGCTGTGAAGATCCAACAACGGCTTGCCAAAGCTACCTTGAGTCTTTCACTTGCCACATCATTTTAAGGATGTGGTTTTTAGACCAACTGAGAGGCTCACATGCGGTGGGCTAGAGTGTCAAGGACAGTCTTGATGTATGTGAATAACACCTCTATCTGAAGTGATCCATCATGTGAAAAAACGGAAAATATGCTTTAGCACCTGTAGAGTAGCACGGACCCACACATTACGTGTGGCCCGTGCTCACAGGGCGCATGGCCTAATTTACTGAAATCTTAGCTTAGGGTGTATGTAGGTCCTCATATTGACAAGCCCTTGTTTTGCTGCAAAGGAAGGATGCATCGGATAATCTTTGGAGTCGTGTTAGATTAGGAAATTTGCTCTTTGCTATTGCATTTTAACAGGACTGCTGAACATCCTTCCGTGATTAGTGTATTGGTGCCATAGCATGCGTAGTGTTGAGAGCACTTACTGCCGCAATCTCAATTTCACACAGGTGCAGACAGCAAATATTTTTTTCTTAGCAATTTCAGGCTCATATATCTACATTTGGTTTAAGTGTGTTTTTCATTTGCTTGTTTATATGTGCCATGCATACTGGTTTTGGAAGTGCTGGGGTCAGTGGCAAGCCATGTGTTTTGGGCTCACCCGTTGTGTTGCTTGTAATGATCTCAACCCATTGTGTTCATATAAATCGGGTTCACTGAGGAAGCAGCTTGGTAAACTCTGCCCATACCGTTGACCATAAAATGTGAGGCGTTTGGAATGAATCTGTTTCTGGAGGTTTGGTGTTGGTTTCTCCTGGCTGGTGTAATCTTCCCCGTTCTGAAATTACCAGTGACATTCTCCGAGTAGCATGGATGTGGTTGTTGGTTTGGTTGTTTTGGTTTTTGTTTTTTGGGTGTTGTGTTTTTTTGTGGGTTCTTTTGTTTGGTTGGTTTGGTTTTTGTGGTTTTTTTTGTTTTGGTTTGTGGGGTTTTTTTTCTTTTTTTTTAATGAGCTAATTCTTTAGCTTGCTGGCCTGCTTCATCTTATTTAGCCTTTTAGATTTTGCAAAACAGCCTTGCCCCCTTGTTGGGCTGCCTGGAACTATACTTTCACTTTAATTTAGTCACCTTGAAAGGGGACTGCCAAAAACAAAGGCAGGATTCAGGGATACGGATCAGCTTACACCAAATCAGCATTGTTGCCTGAGAATATCTCTTGCAGTGAGAGAAGCCTGAAACCTGCAGGGTGTCTTTTTATGAAAAAAGCAAAATATATACTTATTTGTATGCATAGACCACCTAGGGGAGTTTCTTTTGAATATTGCACTGTTTTAAACACTCATTGATGTGAGTGCTTATTGCAGAAGAAAGGACAAATAAGATGTACAGTAGCTGAAGGGCCATTTTTGTCTGGAGGTGCATAGGAGCGGAGTAAACAAGATTCATCAGAAGAAGAGGGAGGAGGACTAACTGTGGGGACATGTCACCTGCCAGCCCGGTGGTCCGGGACCTCAGAAGTCGGCGCGGCGTTGTCTTACACCTTTTAATAAATGACAAATCTGCTTCTGTAAGGTGCTTCCTGAGCTACGTAGAATAGAGTTTTTAGGGGGGGGGGTTGTAAGTACGAGTTTGTAAATTGGTGTATTTCTTTATTAGAAGATTGGTATCTGATGGTTTCTCTTTGTCCTTCTTCCTCTCGTTGATGTCCAGCTCTAGGATGTTACTCGCTGATCCTTTCGCAGACAGCTAACAGCAATTCCTCCTAGGCTTGAGTGACCATCTTCATGTTGGACTTGCAGGGCAAGGCACAGCAGCCTGGCCACAGTGTCTTGCTGGGTTGACTTTTCAGGTGGGGGAGTTGCTGTTTCTTTGTGATATTTGCAAGAACTCCTGAAATGTGATCAGAACCGAGGAAAATATTTAAATCTGGACTCTGATACATTTTGTTGCAGAGAAAGGAAGCGCCTTACAGCTTTGGTGCAAAGTGATGTGTCTCCAGTTGCGCAGGTGAGAGTGTAATTGTTTTACTGAAGTCTCATAGAGAGGTGAAATACAGCTACAAGAATTTCTAAAGTAGAGGTATTCGGTGTAACTTCTGGAAATGAGACGGGAGGTACCCGTGGTCCTTTTAGGACCTACCAGCACCTTGGACCACTTAATTTTATTTTCTCAGTGCTAGTGCAGTAAAACGTAAAACTTAGGCAGAACTTTTTATCTCAAAGGCTGGCAGGGTGTTGTAAGATTTCTGTGCCCAGCGCACTGAATTGAAGCAGACTGTAGGGTGGATTGTAACAAGCTTTTAAGACTTGAGCGGTAGCTCAAAAGTAATTTGATATATTCAGAAGCAGCAGGAGGAAATGTTAGTTCAGCAAATTATGGCCACTAATGTGGTGTGAAAAGGTCACTGTGTAACCCACCCAAATCTAACAACACTGCTTAGCAGCTTAGCGGGGACACTGCCAGGATAACCTGAAAGTTTTTGGCAAAATTCTTGAATAGCCTTTAAAAAACCACATTGTAAGAGCCAAGAGGTTGCTGTATGCCTAGATGCCCGCCCTAACCGTGCGCTTGAATTGAGCGTTTTATTATCTTTCAGTGCAGATTTCTGCTAATGAGTTTAAGAGCAGCTGTAAGCTTTACCTGCAGGTGGAAGCTTTCCTTCCCCGCGCCCTCCCCTCCTCTCTCATTCAGAATCTCAGATTTTAAATGCTTGGATTCTTCTCAAAGATGGTTGAGAGCAACGCTGCGATGGTGTGGGATGGTTTTGCTTTAGCGCTGAGGGGGAGGCTTGTAGGCTGGGTCTATCTTTGTATCAGCTACCAGTCGGTGTTGGCATAACTGGCTTCCAGGCGGTATGTCAGCCTTTCCTTCTCCCCCTCCCTGCCCTTTCCCAAGGGATGACGATGGCCTTGCACCGTTAACTCAGGCCACTTAGCCAGAGTAGGTCCTGGGTCTGCATTCCTTGCCCTGAAGCTGTCAAGAGAAAAATGTGCTCCCAGGAGTGAGGTGAAACCTCGTCGGCAGCAGCTGTAGGTTGTGTTGTTGGGGCACCTGCGGGCGGAGGGATGGGGATGGGCAGTGGGGCACTGAGGTACCAGGCGTGCTGCACCAAGGATGATCTGCTCCTCCGGCTATCCGATGCTTTAGAGGATGGTTCTTTGAGTTGTTGTAAAAGGTTTGATTGTTTTTGTTGTTTTTTAAATGGCCTCAATCACGGCGGTTTGTAGAATTGATTCCTTGCTGCCTTTTCCCCAGAAGGTACCATTACACGTGAATAGACCTTTCAAATTCAGCTCCATTGAAAATAATGGAATTAGTCTGTGCTGTTGTTCCCGTTAAGGAAATCAATCTTGTTTTGAAAACCCCTGTGCTTTTAAGAGGAGCAGAACTTGACAGGAGGATCTACCTTTCTGCTAGGCAGAATTCCCCCGGGGACATCTGCTCTTGGTGGGCATCCCTTGATGTGCCCTCTCCTGTTTGGGGGAGGTTTGCTGGGATTTTGGAGCAGGCATTTCCTTAAGTAGTTCTGTGCTGTTGCTTTTGTTGGTTTTTAACGTTAATCTCTTTCCACTCTTCCTTTATCTTTTATGACATTTATGTCAGGTCATGGACAAATAGTTATGTACTCCACGGTTTTATTTTTGGTAGTGCTCTCCTCACTGAGCATAACTAGCAGACTGTATTTCAAAATTGTCTCCTCTTTTTCCTCTGCCAGAACTGGTAACTGCTCCTCTCTCCTCCTTCAGAAGAGCTTATTGCTGCTGCTGGGTCTTCGATGGCCTCTTTCCAGAGCTTCTTAGCCCGTTTAGAGCCAATTCTTTGCTTTCCCTTGTTGGACAGTGAGTTGTTGGGATGTCCTCAATGATTTGTTGACTAGAGGCTGTGCATCCGTGGAAGCCGTGGATTTCTTCTCGACAATCCCGAGTAATGCAATATTGTGTTGGCCGCTTTGCTTTTCTTATTTCCCTATCTGTTCTGCTACGTTTTTGTATATAAAAAAATATACATATATAAAATAAACAAGGAAGTTTCTCTAGAAAATAAATCATTGTTGAGAGAGGGCAAAATGACACTAAATTGGCAGCTTTACAGAAGGGATGATGCCTTTGATTGATTAGTTGTCAAAGAAATGTAATGTACTAAACATGATGAAGATTAAGGATGTTAAGATGGTTAAAATTCAAGTTGCATAAGTGTTTGGTGTTAGGTTTAGAGCCTCTTCCAGAATTTTAATTTTGAAAATGCAAACTATTTGTTTTATGCTATTCCTTAGGAGCCCTCTAGATGTTTTGGAAAATTTGAGTTCTTATAAAAAAAAAAAAACAACCAGAAACAAAAAAACCAACAAAACCCCAAACAAAACCCAGTCTTAGAGTATTTAGTATTCACAGGTTATGAATTAGGTAGAGAGACATTATTTTTTTGTGATTAATAGTGAGCTTCTGAGATGCATTAGACACTGTTTACAAAACCTGAGTACCAGACATAATAGTAACATTATCCTGAACCTCGTAATTACTCTCAGGGTCCAATTTTACATTGTGTCTAATGTTCAAGAAGTAATAGCAGCGTATTTTTCAGCAAATAATTATTTAGCTATTTCGATAGATACATGTACAGCAGAAGAAAATATTAGTTAAACTAAGCGATGCCTTTTGAGGGGACTAGGAATTCTTAGTGTTTTTTTTTTTTTAACCTTTTTCTTTCTTTTGTAACCACACCCTCCTCTCCCCACTGTCTCATTCCTCCTTTGCTTCTAGGAGGCAGGAGTCACAGAAACAAATACATGGACTTTGTATGGAATCCCTGTTGGAGTCCTTTTTTTGCATAAGTAACCTTTCAGCGCCTTTTATTGCTCTTTCTCCCTGTCGGGGGATGCCTGGTTTGGCCTCCATCCGCTCCACTTCCCCTCTTTCCAACTGCTAATAAATCCTGTTGTACTTAACAAAGCGGAAGAGAAGGGAGCCTGCAGACAGTCGGCGAGGATGCTCAGTCCCCTCTGAGATCCTGCCCTTTTGCATGCTGCAGGGAGCCATCAGGTGTGCATCGCCAGGAGAACACAAACCCACGCCTTTGTACTTCTTCTCCAGGAGAACACAAACGCACTCTGTACTTGGCCTAGGTGAAGTGAACATACAGCACCAACCATCTTGGACCCTTACTTCCCTCACCTGGGGCACAACTCGCTCGCCTCCGCATTTGTGGCTAGTTCTCATCTCGCCAGTTGTCTTTCTAACAAGAGCCCTCCTTGAGCTTGCGCTGTCAACTTCCATTGCTCCTTTCCTAAACACTCAAATAAACATGTTACTTTCTCTTCTGGGGAGACTTCTTTCCATATCTCCGCAGATACTGCGGTATCTTTGTTCATCATCTGCTTTGCTGTGATACTGAAGAGGTGAAAAAAAATGAAATGCCCCAAACTTGACAACAGTTCAGCTGGTGACAAATGACTGTCACATTGACCAGTGTAGTCTGCTTGTTTCTATTCCCCTCTCCCTTAAGCAGCGATATAAAGTTGGACTGCGAGCTGTTTGAAATCATCTCTCTGTTCTATGCTTGCATGGCAGCAGTAGCTGGGACTTGTGGTCGTCACCACCACGAGCTGCGCTAACGGGGAAGACGGAGGAACATCTTTTCAGACGTGTTGGCAGATGAGGGGAACCCTCAGGCTTGTCTGACCATGGTAATTTGTCAAAAACTGCAACCTTCGTTGGGACTTTGCTTCTGAAAGCTGCCCTGTGTTAGCAAAGGTGAGGTGATGAGAGCCCTTGTTTTGCTTGTGAAGACAAACTGAGAAGTTTTAGGCAAGAATTTTGTTGTTAGGCCCTGCCAATGCAACAGGTTTTTGTGTCATCCACAGACACTTCTTGCTGTGAAGACACGGTGAACATTATATCTGCATTTACTGTAGCTGTATTTTGCTGTTCTCTTCTGCGTGTGGAAGGGAAAGAGGCTTTATCTGCAAAACGCCCTCAGCCCCATCTCAGGTACTTCATGTGCTGCGGACCTTACGCACAGGAGTGCGTGGAGAGGGTAACCCTGAAGGAGAAGCTTGGCCGTGGGTGGAGGAGCCTGTCCACGGGTCCTGCTCCCTGCTGTGTCACCAACTGCCATGAATCCAACTGAGTTTTCTCTGTCCTCTTTTTTTCCTATCTTTTGCCTTTAAAGTTTTTTGGATGCTGATCATCTCTTTTGCTCGTGCGGTGGACCCTAGCTGACACCAAAGCCCTTCCGCGCAGCCTAAGCGTGCTGTACCCCGGCGGTCAGCCGTAGCGGTGGCCTTTTGCCATCGTGCTGGGGCAGAACGAGCCGACTTCTGCATCTGCTGCTGCTTCAGCGTGCAGTTCGTAGGCAGTCCTTACCGCTGCGTCGGTGGAAGTGGCATCAGGACAATGAAAAGCTCCTCTTGCGCGTCGGTGTCTAGGCTGAGTTTATCAAGTCCTCTGAAGAGGAAAGGGGCTTTGTGACTTGCAAGCAGAGCAGTCTTGAGATGAAAGTCACTAAACTACAATAACTGGGGAGCGCCAAGGTATCATTTTTAGAACTGCATTTCAGAGTATGGCAGCTCTTTAAAGTGATTTCAGTAATGAATAATTAAAGCATAAAATACAAGAACAGCAAATATTTCATTAAAATACTAAACAGAAGCTACAAAATCTCTTGAAGATGAAGGAAGCTTTATTTTTTTCTTCTCCTTTCTCCCCCTTCTCTTTATCCTCCTACATGGAGACCCTGGTCTGGGCAGAAGGAAGCAGGGTGATGCGTAGTGGTCAAACCACTGTCGGAGATTAGAAATTCCTCCTTACTTATTAACCACTCTCGTCTGAATCAGCCTTCATAAATTAACTTGTGGGTATAATGATCCAGATAAAATCGCATGTGTTCCTTTCCTGGAAGTGTTTGAGGACCTTGTAAACACAAGAGGCTGGGAAGCTTCATAGCTGTTCTATTGAGGGGGGAAAAAATGTGTTCAAGCTCCAGTCAGAAGTTATGTGTTCAGTAGTAGCTAATTAGTGGCTAAAACACATGAATGTATGGAGTTACATCATGTATTTGCTATTAAAATTAATAAAACCTTCACAGAAAATGGCTGACTAAGAAATCGAATGATACTAGATAGTAAATAAAAAAATAAACCAAGCCCTTAGAGTAATTTTTGCTGATTCTGTG
>NW_009620632.1:0-2586 GCF_000690535.1 Cariama cristata | reverse complement strand
ATGTTCTGGACTTTTACAAAATGTAAGATTATTTAGGGTCTCTATAGTTAGAAGTCAAATTAGATATTGGTTGAGGCTGTGTTTATTAATCAAGAGTAGTAATTACAAAGTGCTGTTCATTTCCAAGAGGTTTTCAAGCAATCCTTGCTAAAGCCCGGCAAGAATGAATAGATAATATGTATAACTGCTAGATGGAGAATGAGCATTCAAGGTTGATGAAGATCTAATTTCCATTTAGAAATGAAACCAAATCTAATCTGAGGAATTAGAAGCAATAAGAATGATGTGTTAAAGGGTATTTATAGGCAGTGTTCTTTCTTCTCATTGAAGTCTGTCTCCCAGGTCAGGGGGACCTGCCTCATACCTCGTCAAATGATGGCAGAAGCGGATCCGCATGTCATTGCTGACATGAACTCTCTGTCCATGACAGCCTTGCCCGTGAGGTAGTCTTCTCTAACCACTGGTTTTCTTGTATTCGAACAAAAGCCACTAAGTGATTACGTAGTCGTCACTCTGCCATCCCTCCCAAGAATCAGTGTGGGTAACGTGCACTGGGCCAGGTTTCCACAAGACCAAAATGCGGACATTGTTTCCGATCTTTTTTTCCCCATGATTGGGAAATCGTGGGAATGATTGGACGTTGACCAAAGTTATTCACTGATAATTGCTTGATTAGTCACCATGGCTCTGATGTCAGAGGTCACTCAGGATTAAGTTTAATAAAAAACTTGGCTGCTGTGGCATCATATTTTTAAGTGCTTGGATCCCTGAATGGAGCACCAAATTACTGAATTAAATACGGAGTGCGTAGAAAAGTTTAACACTGGACAAGGTGATTATTTAAAAAATAATAAATGTAATAATTTAAAAAAAAAAGGAGCAGTGAAACCAACAGGGCTGAATGTGAATGTTGGTCTCTGACTGCTTGGGTCTGGGAGCCTGGAGGACCTTCCAGAGTTGTGCAGGCAGGAGGGGACCAAGGGGGCAATTTTTTTTTTAATATCCAGAGGGATGAGGGGCACAGAGTTGGAGAGGTGCAGAGGGAAGCTCCGGGCTCAGTGGCATAGGGCAAGTGGCTATAAGCCTAGGTACCTGCAGATTTAGGGGGCTACTACACGTGTGGGCTTCTTGGATCAGGTTTCTTGGCTCCTATGCCTGAGGTCTGCCCAAGCCCAGTTCTAGGCGCTAAGTCCCGCTCTGTGTTCAGCTTCTTAACCTGAGCGTTTAAGTTGCTCCTTCAGAGAAGTCACAAGGGAGTTCTGAATATTGGCTGATGCTTGTCAACCATTTGAAGATTAAGTATGCTGCGTGTGAACAGGTTTTTGCTTTTCTTATGTTGAACTTGGATACCAAGGTGATGAGTATGGTATAAATATCTTCAGAGAGAAGTGCTGAGCATAATAATTTTTATTGATCTCAAAAGCTAAAAGACCTACCTACAACTTTCTGCTTTTTTTGGTGTCTGATTACTCATTTATGTCCATATAATAGTGCAATTATCTTTTCAGCAGAAGAATTGGGAGGAGGAGATTATCATTTTAGTAAAACTGTAATTCCTGAAATAATAGTTAATTTCTTCCAGTTGTTTGGTTTAAGGTGAAAACAAATGGTGGATAGCTTTGGGTGGGATTAACACATTGCGTATGTTTTGAGCACTGGTTGGCTCTACAGGAACAGTGGTTTACAGGCTAATGCTTTGTTTTATTTATGATAAACCTCTGCTTAGAAGACCTCGCAGAGTGGGGTTTTTTTGTTTGTGTGTTTTTGTTTTTTAAAAAAAGCTGACATTATTAAAAAAAAGAAGTCTAAAAACAATGGACCCTTGTCCTTGAGATAAGCTTTTATAAATATGATTTTTTTTCTCCTAAACAAACAAAACCCCCTAATTATAAAGGATTGTAGCTTTCAGATAGCATTGGTGTGATTTAATTTGCCACTTGCTATCATTATCTGAGTCACTCCTAGGTAAGAAAATACAGAGAGTACTTCTGTTAGATATGCTGCAGGAAGACTGATGCTTCCCTGTTGCACTCAGGTAGTGATATCTTGAAGAGTTTGTTCCTGATATGTTTAGAACATGTAAACCCTTTCACTTTAACACATGTGAACAGTCCAATGGTTATTAGTCCTTTCGCTAATGGTTTGTTTGTTTTAATCTGTCGCTATCTCTGAAGTGCGAACCAGTGTTGGAAACGTTTTGAACCGGCTTGATTAAATGGTCTTTCCTTTACGACGTCTTCTGATTAGCTAAAATAGAGTAGTACAAAGCTATTCCCACTCTGCCATGAGAAATGGTCAGGATTGAGTTGCCTGTGAAGTTTGGTGACGTAGACCGGCGTGGGATGGAAATACACACTTATTAAGGAGGTTCCCATTAAGTATCTTACAAATACTGATGAATAGTTCGATGCTACTCATAGAGACACTTTGTCTTGTGCTGGGAAAGCAATCGTCGAGCAGCTGTGCTCAAATTCTTTTCAACACAGTTGTGTCTCGGCTCTGCCTGAGGCAACAGATGAAGGCTCTCCTGGTTTCGGCTGGGATAGGATTAAGCATGTGGGTCAGGGCAATCCCGAGCACAAATAC
>NW_009620631.1:22195-24697 GCF_000690535.1 Cariama cristata | reverse complement strand
GAAAAGTGTTTCTAAAAGCAATGCAACAGTGGTTGATACATTCAGGTAAATTACTATATGGCTTCCCAAAACAATTTTACGTTTCCTTTTCTCCAGCTGAGGTACCCAAGGGGGAAATGTCTGCATCTGGTAACAAATAAGTATAGCAAGTAGTGTTTTCACCAATTTCCCTATATAGATTTCTATTACAAATATTCTATAGCAGTCATTATTTAACAGTTCACTCAATGACAAGTAGTCATCCGAGCCAAATACCTCCCATCTGCTGAGCTCTTCCAATTTCCAGCTCATAAGTCTTAGATGGGAGCATTTCATTTGAATGCTTTTCTAACACACCTGCACAATTAAATTGCCTTGGTTTCCCTCCTCAGATGGATTTGGAAACAAAGAACAATCCCCCCACTGCACACCCCAAACCATTCTGAGTGTAGGGGCAGGTTGAGACTAATGTTGCAAATGAAAGGGAACAGGGGAAAAAACACAAGAAAACCATCTCGAAAGAAACACCTTAAAAATTAAATTATTTTCAAGCCACTTAAGTATTGCTTCCTACTCAATCATAATGCTAGGTTCAGAAAGGACTTGGAACATGATTGTGTCTTGTGATACGAATTCAATTTTCTTTTCAGGTTCCATAATGGAAATGACCCTAATTCAGGTTCTCTAGAGAAGATGTTTGCCCCTTGTCATCAGCTTAGATTTCATTTAAGAGAACATAAAAAAAAAAAAATTAAAAGGTATAAATTACATCCCTGTGTTTGCTGTACTAACATGATTTGTGTGAAGGAATGCTGGAGAAATAAAGAGCAAAGAGAGCACTTGAAATGTTCTGACTGCAAAAGCTTGCGAAAATGTTTTTTTTTTTTCCTGTCAAAATAAGGTGTCATTAACAGCTAGCTTTCCTAAAAATGAGACTTAAGGACATAATGGCCAGTATATAAATGAATGGGGCAGTTGGATCCTTACAGTTTGATGGGTAAGGACTCCAGGATTCGATTCCCCACTTTGTCAGAGTATAAAACCAAACTTAACAGAGAAGAACAGATATTTTTTTCATAAAAAAAGAAAAGAAGCTAATAAACCATCACAAGAAAATACAAGCAAAAGCCAGGTGACTTATATTGGTGGAGAATCACATATAGCAGTTTTATGCTTCATCATAAACCTTCTGTTTTCTCTATTTTCTTCCATCATATTCCCCAGACAAAGCCACAGCATGCCTCTCCCCCCTTTAGGCCAGGCCACAGCTCACGAGGTACTGAAAAAATTTTACACAAGTAGAAATTCGACTAGCAGACAGCAAATTTTACTTGCAACAGCAAGCAGCTCAGTAATGCCAAAAAACTGACCTCAAAGCTCGAAGGGCTACTTACCTTTTTTCAGTTACTCAGCATATGAAAATCTGAGGCACATTTTTGCATGGTTATGAATTGCAGAGCTATACAAAAGCCTGTGGAATTCTTCTTGTGCTGTCATATGCATGTGGTTGATAGGGCACATACATGTATAAGGGCGCAGTCAGATATGCTCTTATCAATCAGGTTAAATAATTCAGTTGTTCAGGGTCTGCTCCCTCCTTGAAGATATTTTTCAGCAACTAAATGACATTAGGTGACTGACTGATCTGCTAGTCATTTGGGATGCAAAATAAAACTGGTTTTCTTCAAATATCTCCAATTTAGCACCTTTGTGTTTAGGAGTGTGTACCTGCATAAGCTATATGAACAATTCATTTAGTGAGTGAAAATAATAAAATCTATGTGAGCACAAACACCAGAAGGGCAGTTAAATGTTTTAGTAAGTATTAATCCCACAAATGGCAGTGCCAATGTGTTTGCACAGACCTCCTAGAATCTGATTGTTAACAGCTCCTCTATTGTGTCTTAAATTGTGACATTATTAAAAACAGGATGACATTCTTAAAATTTGCATTTAGATGAATAAATACAGGTTGAGTGGTTGCACTTGAGGCAATCATTTTGGGAGAACTCTGTCATGTTTTTTTTCACTAGCAAGTTCCAGTTCTGATTCTCAAGTTTAGCAAAAGCACACTGAAAGGATGCCAACAGACACACAATTAGAGATGATCAGAGTAATCAAGTAAGAAAAGTTTCGATTCCTTATTTTGCTAAAGTAATACAAATAAAAAATCGTTCTGAAATCTCACTCCCAAAATACATTAAAGAGAATAAAATCTCCTTCCACAAGCTTCCTGTTGGTAATAAGCATTCTGCGCCCAGATGTACTGCACAGTAACACAATTTATTCTATTTAAATGTAAAAAAATATGTACAAAAATGCAGCTATTACCTAGTTGCTGAAAGGTATTTTCTCCCAATTCAAAACCCCTTAAAGATGTTCTAGGGCAATTAGTTAACAAGCAAGTTCTGATTTTCAGATTGCAATGAATACAGGTAGCATTTTAGAAGTAAAATAGGAGCATTAAGGCCCATCAGCATAGGTGTGATTTCAGGGAGGTGGATGGCTTTTCTCTTTCACATT
>NW_009620631.1:0-22172 GCF_000690535.1 Cariama cristata | reverse complement strand
AAAGAGGAATCAGAACAGAGCGGTTTCTTTCCCCGGCAGCACGGGGTCTGCCCATACAGCTTAAACTTCCTCTTGCTGATGAATTTAACAGCTATACTTGGAGGCTCAAGCCATATTTGAGGTCTCCTGTCAGTCAGCTCGTTCCCATTATGCCAAATCTCCAGGGTGGCTCTGCAGTGGCTCTACAAGCCTGCCATTTATTCATGGCATCCTAGCAGCTCCATTATTTCTACAAGGTAGCCCCTCATGGAACACAGTCCTTATTGATGGGAAAATAAAGTTGACTGGCCAATACTGAAGTATTTGATTGCGTTCAGTGTACAAGGGACAGAATATACACTTCCATGATATATTGTGATTAGTCTTGTATCCTGCTAAATGACAGTATTACATTTAACTCTGGTCAGATAGGGATGGGGTGGAGCAACAGTATGTTTACAAGTATTTTAAGTGAATATATCCCTCTAGAAAGACCAAGGTTATTTTAATGCCTCTTTTACCACTACCAGTCCTCTTGGTTTGACTTAGCCGTCGTGCCTTTTTGGTGGGTGGCAGAAGCACAGACAGTGTCTGCTCTGAATACAGATAACACCAGTTCTGTTCAGCATGAAGTTCAGCATAGATCTGTACAGATGTCATTTACTAGGAAAGTTGATAAAACATTGATGAATTTGTCTCTGAAGTATGAATTGAGATCAAGTCTTTCAACACATGCTCACAAGCTTGGCTAATGATACTTTCCGTTTTTTTAAAAAAAAAAAAAATTTAAAGATGCCACTTACTTCTTATAGGCTGCTGTTCCAATACACAAGGAAAACAAAACATAAATGAAAAAATATATTTGTATCTGACCGTGTACAAATCACTGTTCCTTTCTATTATCAGTAGTCGTAGGCAGATCCAATGTTACAGAATGCTTCATTCTGCAGTTTTCTTTAGGTGTCAAATAAATTAGCCAGAAAAAATATTTAACTTTCCTCAGGAACAAGCTGTCTTTGTCACTTTGTCTTGACTTTATCTGTGTGCATTAGGCTCTGCCTGAAGAGCTCTTGAAGGCTCCTCAACATTAGAAACAGAAGCTTCTCACTTCAAATCATAGTAACAGCAGTGCCCAACTTAGCTGGCAAAACAGAAGGAAAACTGTCTCAACTGCAACGTTCCTGAGGTCCACACTATGAAATCCTGGACACATGAAAAATAGGAGCATTTTTCCACTCTTCCTTTCCAATTGAAGGTCAGGGAGAAGTGACTAAAGAAGAGAAATTTTTCAATGACTTTTTTTTTTTTTTTTTAAATAAGAAATCTATTAATCAAAACTAGAAGTATTTACAGAAATGCAATGATGGCTATGAAATGTTTTTGTAACAACTTCAGAAGTTTTTCTTGTATGCCAAGTTCTTGCATGTCTTTGCAATGTTGTGAACAAGAAACAAATACTGAGCCAGGCTCTTATATAGTAAGGTGAACATAAAAACCACTGAGTTAGTACTGTCTTACTGCAATTCAAGACTATTCAAGTCATTGAAAATACCATCACAGATGTGAATGATAAAAAGGATCTAGATCTCTCTGATGAAAGGCTTTTCTCATTGAATCAGAAATGAATGTTAAGTAACTTTAAAATTACTCTTTCTAAAGTACTCAGTTTTTTAAAAAAAAAAAAAAACAAGAAAGAAAGTCCTTTTAGGCCCACAAACTATAAATAGACCTGACTCAGCATAACATCTTCAAGTATATTGGCTTTACCATCAAAAGAAGAAAGCTTTTTGGGAATGAATTTGCAGAGCAGGGTGTGTGGGTGGGGGAATGCTCGTGTTGATATTATACCATCACAATGTATTATTTATCACGTGATGTGTTATCATCACAATGTGTTATTTTAGTTCTAGTATAATGTTTCCTCTTACAAAAACGTCAAATATAAGATTTTTCTTGCAATTATAGTCTGTTTTGATAGATAAAAGGTATTTGTCTTAACAAGAAAGGAGTTTGTAAGAGGAATAATAGTCTTCAAAGTTTAGTATATATACACGCATATGTCTGTATAGAAATATAAGTGGAAAAAAACCACTTATCTGAACATTCCCTCCTCAAAATAACATGGTATTGACCAAAAATATTTCAAATTGTATGTACCTCTATGAGCTAAGATATGACAAAATGCATTATTTACATGAGTATATTCCAAAAAAAACTTTGAGGGAAAAGGCAAAAAACGAACACTTGCAGTTTCTTCACTTCAGCATTCATTGAGTCAATCTAAAAGACTACTCACTGTTAACACACGTTTCAGATCAGGATGACCTAAGTTAAAATCTCTGCTATCTATATTATGGAATAAACTTTGACAGCAGCCGCCCACACCGCTGGTCAATGCTCTGCACACTAGAGTCTTCTGCGCTCTCTCCCTCTTGTCTTCCCCACTCCACAGCAGAACAGAGAGTTCAAACCCAGCACAAAAGCTTAGGTTCCTCTGCAAAAACACTTATGTCATTCCATCTGCTGTGACAGATGCACCATCATCTTGGCAGTTAGCGAAATATGGCAGCTACAAACAAGGCCAGAAAGACACCAACATGAACTATGTAACCTTCCGCTGGTCCACGTGCCAGAACATAGCAGTGTATCCTCCAAGTCCCAATAAATCACACTACAAATGAAAACCTTATAGCCTCTTAGGCTACACATTTTAAGTGTCGAAATAGAATACGTTTAAGGGACACACTGAAGATTGTATGATGATAACAGCCTATCATACAAAGACAGGCACCAAATTTCACACTGTTGCCCACATACTGTTTTAATGCCACCTGTTAACATGTCAACATTTTACTGTATGTTGAACTGAGATAAGCAATAGTGACCAAAGTCTAGTGTTGGGGGGATATATTGCATCAGGATATTTCAATTTCATTGATCTGGATTGCATTACATGTCCAACAGGTAAAGAAGTTTAAAGGGAACTATGCATGCGAGTAACACGGTTGGGAAGATCACTCCCTGCTGCTCACCTGGCACCACCATCACTGGGAGCAGCTTGCTCTGCAATACTGTTCTGCTTGGAGGCCTTAGCAGCCAAAAAATTGCCCTCTCTGCTTAACTGCTCACATGAACATTGTTAGCTCCTTTTGTGGCTGGATTTTGGATATACAGAAACCTATCTTTAAATACAGAGGATCTACTGCATTTGAATGAAGGACCTTTTGTGTCTGACACTGTATGCAATAGATGCACTGTTCAGAAAATTGCACATAACTGGGGTATAC
Organism: Cariama cristata; assembly: GCF_000690535.1. Classification (NCBI taxonomy): domain Eukaryota; kingdom Metazoa; phylum Chordata; class Aves; order Cariamiformes; family Cariamidae; genus Cariama; species Cariama cristata. The sequence goes on along the minus strand of NW_009620631.1, from coordinate 18,906 downwards.
AGGAGGCTTATTTCAGCTGAAGCTGTTTTACAAGAAGCATTTTTTTTCTGATTGTGCTCCACTTTGACAGTCCATACATAATTTAAAAACAATATATTTTCAATTATTTGGAGCTCCCTAAACAAGAGAATTTTAATGGAGGTTAAATTTAACCAGGTAATCATTAAAATGTTGCTTGTGTTGCAATTTTTTTTTCAGTTCAAAAGCAATGTTAAAATTTCTTAGTAGTAAATGAGACCTCTAGAGAGAAGTGGTTAGAAAGGAGTTTAATCAGATTTTCCAGAAGGAAGGGGAGGACAAATCCAGCAAAATAGCCTTCAGTTTTCCTAGTCTTTTGGAATCAAAGTCAAGCTGAATAACTCATGCATACTAAAGTTATTCCAAAGGCAGTATGCTCCTAATTTCATGAAAAAGCACTGTCCACATTCAGTTAACTGCATGACCAAAAGTATTTGCAGGTTGCATTGTCCAAAATGTTCAGGTTTGTAGTTTGACATGACCTCATTATTACTAAATTAAATCAGAGCCTTGTAGGATATTTTGAAATGCCTGCCAGAAGTTACTGAACTGACAGCCTAGTAAATCATATCTCAGTGACACCTTAGTAAGAAGTCAAAAGAAATCAGTTTTATCTTCCTTGATTAGTAGTTTAGCGTTCCAACTACTAGTAGGCTAAAAATGTGTGTGCAAAAATACATCACCTATCAAAGATGGACACACATGTTGAGTCTTACAGTTTTATTTTAGGTACAACTGATTTTCTCATTAAAACCCCATATTCACATTTAGCATTACCTGGAAGTTGATTGGTTTTTGCTGCAGGGGAAGAAATTGTGCATCAGGCATTTAGATCACCTGCTGCTCCAATTCTGAATCACTAGGTTTTCTGTTCATGATTCCCTTTTACGTTTCTTGAGGTAGTATTTTCAAAAGCACTGAAGTAGTGAAAGTTCATTGGTTGCTTAAGTACTTTTGAAAATGCTGCTTTTTTCATTCAAACGGGATTGATGCACTACGAAGAGCTTGAGATAAGCTCTCAGTTTTCATAGCACACTTTGAGGTTGGCAGATCTCCAACCTTGTGAGACTTATTCACTCACAGGACCCCCCCTGAGACTACAGAGCATTATTTAAAATAGATGCAACACATTCACAATTTTTTCTAGCTTGTGAGCTTATGCAAGTTTTCTTATCTCTGCTTTATGCATGGGTATATCAAAAGCCAGATATGTTAAACAGGACGTCTTCAAAAGTCTGACTCAGAATTCTTTGCCTCTTGGCATTATTAGACATCCAAAAAATGTGCAGCTATTTTCTTATCCACAGTGTGAATGGTGAACTCCAGGCCTTTGCTGTCAAACAACTTGATATAGTCAGCCAATACTTGAAAGCAAAATACACTTTTAAAGAAATAAAAGAAGGAAGAAAAATTATATGAATACATGCCAAAACACCTCCTTGCTGTCTCAGCATATTTAAGATGACATCTTTTACCTGCTTTCTTCAGAAATCCTTAGGGAGAAAGTAGGAAAACATCTCAAGGCACACAGTTACATGGTGCATAAATTACATTTTATGCATTCAGGCAAGCTAAACACAAGGGGAACAAAAAGTGGCTCCACACTTCCAGAGGTGTTCCTAAAAATCCTATAGTCTTTATGCAAGGACTGTGCTTCTGCAGGGAAGGAGTTTCATTTTCCTCTGCTGAACTCTGGAAGAAAACAAGCTAACAGTATCTTGATTTTGAAAAGTTATTCTAACAGCAATTGCATGTGCCAACCAACACTGTCATGGCATCATGGGGCTTTGCACCTATCCTATGCTTTCTTGACATTTAAAAGCAAGTGTGTAAGAGTATTTGGCTAAATTTTACAGATTGTATTAAAATAAACCATTAAAGACAAGACCAGCAATATGAAACGAATGCAGATACATCAGGAAGGTCCTTTTAGCATGGAACTCCACTTCTGTCACCAGAAAGAAGAGGAAGAAAACATGAGCTCCATGAGACAAGATGACTGTCAGGTTGCTCAGAAAATAAGAGATAAGTGTTTGCTGTCAAAATAAACTAAACTGTCTAGCATTCCTATTAATTTGTTTCTTGTACATTGAAGGAATTACATCTGAGAGGCATTCAAAAGAAGTAACCTGATCAACAATATTAATTTTGGTGTGTAAATAGCTTGAGGATAAACAATGATAATCTCCAGAGTCAGCAGGATGGTTTATTTATTTACTGAAGAAAACAATATATAGTTCTATAAAACCTATTCATAGTAAATAAATTTACTCTTGCTGAAGTGCATATGGACTTGACTTATTACCAGTGGTCATCGCTATTGAGTTACACCCTTTTTAACCACACCACATCCCCTTCCTTTCAGGGGGACTAATCAGAAGTGGCAGAATTTAAGCTGCCACTGGAACTCAGAACCTTTTTGTAGTGTTTGCCCTTTTACAGGTGTATTTCCAGGCAAATTGTGTAAAAGGACCCAGTGTGTCGTCTTCTCTTTGAAGAAATTGTTTCTAACCAAAAAGTCTGCCAAATTCGAGGGAAGGAGTAAACATATTATTTGATGCAATCCAAAAATTGTGCAATCAGATATTTTCACATCATTTTAAGGTTTAAGCACTATACTAGTGCTAATTATCATTACAGAAGTTGACAGCCAAATTCTCTGCTGCCCGAAGCAGTTGGCATTGGCTTCTGGACTACATTACTTCTGCTGCTGTCCAAGCAGGGATGATAAAACACAAAACAACAACAACAAAAAAACACAATCAAAAAAATATATCCAAAGTCTAGGTTATTTAATAGTTTTAGTTTTGCTTATCATATCCATGAAAGATACTGATGAACTCTATCAATTACAATCAGGAAGTCACCTCCTATTCCAATTATTTCCAGACAAATAAATCTTCATGTAAACACACTTTTATATATCTATATAGTTTTTCAAACAGTAAGAATTCTCTCTCCTACGGAAAATTGATGCCACCATTTACCTGAAGAAGTTCATCTGCCAGTAGGATGGTCAAACTTCTCCAAGCATGTTATATACGTCAAAACAAAACTGGGAGTTAAAATTATTCCCATATTTTAGATTCCTCCTCAGTGCTTTCTCCTATTGAACATGGGGATCATAGTAGACATTTAGTCCATTACATTAGCTGTTGCCTTCCTCTCTTAATATTGCATTGGTAAACTTAGCGAGCATGAAATGTTGTGGTAAAGATTCCCAGCAGTGACACTTGGCATTGGGATTTGCCAATGTGAAATCAGCTTAACTACACATACTCAGTTTTAAGACTGGATCTTATGAAATTAGGTGGAGACATGCTTTGCAGTTTCATGCTGGTTGATTTATTTATTCTTTAAAAAGCTTAACATACTGTTCTGAAAAGTAGTAGTCAGCATGGCAATTTCTTACTCAACAGATCTCATCTCTATGTACATTCAATCGGTTCTGCTGACTAACTTGCCAAAACCAAGTTTGGCTGGTCTAGTCTTCCAAGTCCCAAGAGCACGCCTGCAACAAGCCAAGCTAAGGTTAAACCCATTTCTCACTGAAGACAAGGGAAATCTCAATTCAGTGAAAGGATGAAGAAAAAGATTAGGAGGTCAGACTAGAAAGAGAATATTTAGAGAGGAACTGTGAGGAGTGGACAGAGAAAGAATGGTGAATCAGGACCTGGTTAAAACCCAGAGTGAAGATACTGGAGAATAACAAATCTGGAAGGCTGTATAATTTAAAGAAAATAAAGAAGAACCACAAACCACCACCCCACTCCCCAAAAAAAACCCCAAACCCAGCAGAGGAAAGAAACAAAGGAACTTTTTATCACTATATTTGAAGAATGTAATAAACAAAAGTGATATATATTTATCTACCTAGAACAAAAGAAACAGAAGAACTGGAAAGAGAAAACACACATGAAAAAAGTCCATAAATTATTTTGCAAGGGATGGTATTATGATAGGAAATGTGCTAGGATGTCACAATAAATAATCCAATAAATATTAATAGTACTATATGGGATAGAACAAGCTCGGATTGGAACATATACTGAAGTTCATGGAGATCAGGGAAGTGCCTAAAGCAGGGTTGGTGCTGTGCACCATTTCAGGGAGAAATGAAGGAGCCAGAAAGCTATCTTCAGTACTGTAAATGACATGAGTTTCTAAAATATGCATCAAATGGAATACCAGAGGATGAAAAAGGCCCCTCTTCAGCAGTAAACTCTAACCTTGCTGCTGAGACAGAATGCTAGGGAAACAGCTACATATGGGTAGCTGACTGCAGAGCTGGCTTCTTTTCTGTGCCTTGAGGGATGCTTCCCTATCTCTGAGCAGCATTTATTTTTCATCTAGCCTCAGTGAGCAGAAAGTGATATCCTAAATAGGCAGTATAATTTGTTCCACTAAGACACAGAAGATTTGCTCCATGAGTACTAAGGATTATACTCCTAAATTACCCAATTTAGATTTTATTTTACCAAAAATCAGGCACCTCAGTGGAAATAGGGCAGTGAATGCATGTCTCCTGAATGTCTTGGGAAAACTTTTTTCAGGTTGAGAGCATGACCTGAAAGGGCCTGTACAGTTGCAACTGGTGAAACACTACAGCATGTTTCTATTATTATAGAACTCCTGTATTTGATTTAATACCACTTAGGACTCTGTTTAATCCTTGTTTCTGAATATTAGAACAACTGTTAGATAGCTCTTGTATTAATAAGCATTTCCCATGCTTGCACAAAATTATAACCACGGTAAACATTTTTCTAGGAGTTGCTATTAGAAGACATAGTGTAAAATAGTGCATAACATACAAGACACAGTGGTTTATGGTGTTACGTGTAATTGAAACGTAAAACCACAGGAAAAAAAAAAAAAAGAGCAAGAAAGAGTCATATGACTTGGTCTTCAAAGCCGATGTTCCAAAGGCAAGGTGGCCAATAGCAGATTTTGTAAACAAGCCATGAGCCGAATACTAGTTCTAACATACTTGGTAAAAACTTGCAATTGCAGTGTACATTAAAAGAACTTAAAATCATTAGGTGTATGTATAGATGTATACATACAGACTGTACCCAAAACCTACCCAAAACCAGTGGTGTAATCACTCAATAACAATTAAAACGTTAAGGAATTTTGTATTATTGTTAAATGTAAGTTGCTATGTTTGTGTATATATATATAAAAGATTTCATGCCTCATGAAACAAGCCCCAAGATGTAAATCATGTGTCTTTTTTAAACTAATTTGTTTTGTAATCTTTGTAATCCCTTTTCTCAGCATTGAAGCAGAAAATAAGCAGATATGGATGAAGAACAGTGAACCTAAAATAATACATATCAAGTCTCCGCTTAAAGAAAACAATTCAAAACTCATTTTGAGAAATCTGGAGATGTTGCCCAAGTTTTACCTTATATGTCAAGCTGATTTGATATTTAACATTCAAAGTAAGCCAAACAGTGCAAACAAGCTTCCTTTAGAACTGGTGATGAAAAGTAGATAGAAGCTTATTGATTCAACAAAACTACCATTTTTAGTACAAAGTTCAGCTTTAAACTTCAACGAGAACAACTGCAATGGGAAAATGGTTTATTTAAAACAAACATGAGTTTATTTTTTGGGGTGACAGAGGGATGATGACAAGTTGAGGGGACACACAAGTGGTGAATCCTGTTTTTATCAAAAAGGAAAAAAGTGTATGTGTGTGTGTGTGGGGGGGTGGTGGAATCCAAAACATCAAACACAAGAAAATGCCTTTTCCACGAGTCTTTTCTTCTGTTTACTTGACCTATCTAGACCAAATTTGTTTGGATGAATTCTGTATAATAAGCAAGCCCTCAAATGTTTAGCAGCTCACCTTAAACTATTTCCTCCAAACTACTTGCATAGCTTTACTTCTTGAAGACAAAGAAGCAAATGCTACGAATTTAGTAAAACTGTAAGTTTCCAAGGGCAGAATGGGGGCCAAGAGAAGGAGGTTAGTCTATAACACTCTGATTCTAGCAAGATTTTAAAATTCCACTGCTACCAGCTTTACATGCAACAGCCAGAAAACAAACAAACAAACCACAAGGCCTACTAAAGATACCGGTACTCGAAGTTACAGCAGTGACTCAGTACTTTCTGAATTGTTCTGCTGAATACAAGAATGACAAGTAATTTAGTGTTATGAATCAGTAAGTACTTTCCACATAGGAATTATTATTTTTAATGAAATTTCCTAGGCTTGTTATGTAGATATGAGGCTACAGGACTACCTGAACAGGATAGAGACGTAATCAGACTATTTGATCATCGCTGCAGCACTTTCAAAGCCTATTTTCTGGATATGGATTATACAGACACAAAAGCACCCTCTCGCACAAGCAATTTCAGATGGAAACACTGCAGAATGCATACAGAAAACCCAGTCACCCACAGATTATTTCAGATTCAAGCTGTGTGTTCCAAATACTGATTCATTCTATTTTTCAATTTTAGAGCAATATATTGTTTATTTAAAAAGAGAAAAGTGAACATATGTGCATATATATATGTATGTACATTCTGTTTTAAAAATCTTGCTCAGAGAAATTAAACAAATTGAGACACTAAACCAAATGTAACACAACTTAAGCATTACTAAATTTCTTGTCTTTTCTGCATAAAAGTGACATAAGTGGAAGTCACTGGATACGCGTGCACTAGAGTCACTTGGCAGATACTTGCTCTAGGCTTAGCGTCTGACACAAAAATCTCACAGCCCTCCCTCTCAGATGTTTTTTAAGTTGAGACAAATGTCCACGACGATAGAGTTCACCAAAACTCAAATAATGATGAGTGGAATAATCCCTCCTGACACAGGTCATTTTTTCACAGAGTTCACGGCCCACAACTTCCAATAGATGGCTAGCAAATCTTGCATTTCAAGAGTTTGTTTTACTTCATATTTAGATGGCAAGTTTTTTCCAATTCATACTATCCTATTTATGGGTCTGTACATAGCAGAATACAATAGCCTTCAACTCCCAACTGCGTATAAAAAATTACTCATAAATAAGAACATACATGGAATATTACACCTGTGAAAATGCACAATGTTAAGCTATAAGTTGTATTATCAGAAAAATTAAATCAGTTTATGAATAAGCTGGAGAAGATTCTAGCAGTTTTTCCAGTATACAGTTTTGCAAAAAGCAACATGGGGAAATTACGGGTGCACTACCAAGTCCTTTCAGCTTCCCACAATACTCCACAGAATATTTCTCAAGAACCTAGTATGTCTCATCAGTGCTACCCCAAACTGACAGCTGTATTTCTAATGTATAATTGCCAACTTGGTGAGATAAAGCATTGAAAAGTCAATGAAAGCTACTTATCAGTCCACAAGAACAAATTTTAATATAAATTTGCATACAAACTCCATGATATATCCTCTTGAAGAATGAAGTCTGTACAGAAAATTGTGGGTTTACGTATTTGAAGAGCAGAATGACTGCTCTGACTACATATTTATTATGAAAAAAAGGTAACAGAAGGGACAAATTGCATTAGCAACTAGTACAATGGGAAAGCATTTTGAGAATCAAAGTCCATTTCAGAGAGAACATAACCTTTCATGCTACCAAATCCAGTGGAAGGGGGTGATCTACTGAGTAGGCTTTGAGAGAGCAATTGAAAGCTGACACAGGGTCAGTTGCGGCAACTTCCATATCCAGTTCACCTCAGACAAAAATAAATATCTGGCATGATTTTTCTATTTGTGCACTATATTTACTGCTTTTGTTGCTTAATTAGGTCCTTTTTCTTTTCATACAAGGCATATATTTCTAGACACAACAAGGTTTCTTCTATTTAAAAACAAACAAACACACACCCACAAAACAGCTAGGCATTCCAATCACATTACATAGAAACCTGAGGTATGGACAGTAAATAATATTATTTCAGAGCTTTTGAATCTATAAATCAAGGTTATATATTCAGCTTTTATTAAGAAAATAGGATAGTTTTCTTCACTAATTCTCTTAGTGCTGCTGAGATTAAATAAAACAGGGAGCTTTCTTCCTGAGCTGCATTGCAGGGGAAAAAAATAAATATTTTTCAAAGGTATTGCAGTATAGAAAGAGCATGCTTGATCATGTGGTAGTTTTGTCATTAAAAATTTGAAGTGATCCGAAAACTCAGGAATGGTGGTAATTACAACCCATCACATAGCTCACTTCATATCATGCCAGGTGATCTTATCAAACCACAGAACCCCAATGGAGCAGACAGAAACAAGAACTTCTCAAAATGAAGAACCAAATCCTTTGATAAAAAGCTCTTAGCCAATCTAAAAATCTGTTAAGACACCTACAAGGGAGGCCTGCCTGTGTAACTTCAGGTCATGTGCTTAACCTTTAATCATTTGCTCACAGTCTTAAATTAACCTTTTCAGTATTTTAGCTGGGATTGATGTCAGACTAGTCCCTAGATCCCTGGACACTTACCATTTAAGGATATTAATACTTACCCTTTAAGGACTTGAAGGCTTCACCAACCCCCTAACCCTATTCCCCACCACCACCACCTTGGGCTTTTTATTTGTTTTAAACAACAAATAATACTGATTCCAAAAGCTTTCAGCTTACTCCTACAACAAGTCTGAGCTTGCCGATTTAAACATGTTCAATTTTACCAGGCTTATGCCTCACTCTTCCCCTTCCTAGAGATTGCATGTCTATTCACAATGTAATGAGAAATGTACTCTTCACCATTGGATATAAAGGACTGAAAGAGCAACTTATACCTTTGCTTGATCTCCATTGCTATTCTTTTTCCTTTTATGGTTTGCCACTTCATTCTGGAATGAAAGATGCTGAAACTAAGCATCCAGAAAAAAACTTCATTCTATAAAGTTTACACTCAAATTATATCATAGACTAATTACAGCAATGTTACAGACTAATTATAGCCATTATTGTAGAAAGTTTTGCTTTTTCCAGGGATCACCTGCTCTGGCAAAGAAGGCTACCAACCAAGGGCAGCCAGAGAAAAAGGACACCTTAGTAAAATACTTCAACAATAGGTAGATAAAGTATGTGAAAATAGATTGTAACTAGCATTTATGAAATTCTCATTAGGTATTTTTGCTTATGAAGTGAAAGGAATAAAAGCCCATCTGCTATAAGTAATAACCTATTGTTCATGAAACACATGCATATTTTGTCTGACTAAAGTAGACTAATTTTTTTGAGATAAAGAGAGAAGATTTTGAATGAGCCACAGAAGACATTTTGAACCACAGGAAATAAAACAGCTGTAGCCAATACTGAGATTGGGCTGTAACCAGTTCTATAACATTATTGCTGAACTTTCCTAAGAGACTACAGTGCTTATATTACTTATCGTTAACAACACTAGAAGAAAATCTTATGTTAAAAATCAGGCAATTAAAAAGAGATGTTGCATGCAAGGAATAAATTTTAGATGCTCAATTGCCAATCAAGAAAGATTTTCCTAACATGTACACCTGAATTGCCTCTGCAAATTTTCTGCATAGTTAGAACATGTATCTGACGACATGATTGATCTTGCACTACCCACAGTGTGCCAGACAGTTAGCGATGCCTAAGGACACAGACAAGTTATTTTATGCTCACATTTTAAGCAAGCAACTCTAGGTCTTGGTAAGGACAGAATCTTTTCCAGGAAAGTTCCTTCAAATCCCAGCAGCCCTTTTCAGGTTTTGGAAAAACTTATGTCCTAATTTGTGTGCGTGTGTGTGCGCGAATAGAGCGTGGTAAAGTAAAATATTGCATGTTTTGAAATGAAGATTAATTTTCCTTATGAGTTATTCAGAATTTGCTTTCATTTTTCAACAAATCATTTTCTGATTAAGCTCTCCTCCAGTAGAAGAAACAAGTCAATATGCAGCATTTCCTTATTGTGTTTTGCTTCCTTTTTGTTCAGGCACCTAACTTCAGTGATTAGATACAAATAGGTAGCCACCTTTGATTAAGAGAAATCTGTAACTGAAAATTCTGCTTATGGCATCTTAATAAGTAATTTGACCACTTTCAGAACTGAATACATGGCACAGATAAAGGTTAAGCCCAAGACTAAGTATTTCTTTAACCCATGGCGTGTTACAATTTTACCTCTCACCTGGATAATTGCTTCATTTAGAAAACTTGGCACTCTCATGCTTTTAGGTCTGCAGTCATTATCTTTTCTCACTCAAAATGATGCCTATCCAGAAGCTCAAACTACTCAGAACAACCTTCCATTGCCCAAACAAGGTGTATAATCCGTAGTTCATCAAGTATTATAAACCCACTCTATCCATTCGAAACAGAATGAGACTATATTGCAGTTTGGATGACTTGCATGCAAGGGCTTAACCATTCCTAGATGCTGACAATAAATTTCGGCAAGTTAGTTAGCTTCTTCCCTCAGTTCTTCCTTTGCTGAAATCTGACCAATATTACCATAGCTTGCAAATGTGAATTTTTTAAAAAAATTATAAATGCAGTTAAAAATGTGGAGTGCTTATGGACTGTACTTGGGGGAAAAAAGAGGGCATAAAAGTCCCTCAGATAATTTGGATTTTACCACTTAATTTTGTTGTTTAAAAAACATATACAACAAAAATGGAAGAATCTTAACCTTTGCAGTCAGCCAGAGAAGTACATTGCTGTTCACCTGACAGCAGTGCTACCATGCCATGCACTCTCAACAACAATAACCATTAAACAGCCATTGTTCATATTGTGTAAATGCCAGCAGAAACATTACCATGCTTTCATTTGATCTGACAATGTATCACCTGCAGGTATTGTCACATCTCTCAAAACGAATCTCAAAGACAAGTTCAGGGTTATGAATCATTCTTATAACTAGATAAATACCATCCTGAACAGATCTAACAGATACAATGCACCATATTAAGACATGTGTGGGCTAAAGGACTGATTGGCTTCAAAGATGTATTTTCAAATTACAAAATGTGTTCATTATTAAGAAAACTGTTAAAGTATCACAATTTTCAATTATTTAAAAAATTTTACATAAATAGGAAAGAGATTCTCAAAAGCAATCTATTAATGTCTCTTCGAGATCATAATGTTCAAAATACATTTGAAACACAATGTAATAAAAATATAAACACCTTATTAGCCAGGTCACTAAAACTACAGTAAGCTCAGCAAGATGCCTCTATTAGGTTCCATTTAATCCACATGCATACACAGTAAGCAAATTATTGATTAGACGTAGGCAAGTTATTTATACTATTGTTCAAGAGAATTTCTTAAATGCAGCCTGTCATCCATTATGTCAAATGTTCACACTTCCATATTCTATATAAATGCTGACAAAAGGACTGCTTTGTCTTTGTCAGACTGCAGCAAATACAGGACAGCATACAATAATAGTCTCTGTAAAGAGATAAGCAATAACATGATCTTGGATATTAATAAAACTGGCCTACCAGTCTTTCACATTACATAAATAGTTCCGTTCCATTTTTATTGAACAGTAAACATTAGGTGAAGAGATGAAACTGATGTTTGTCAAGAAAGGATCAATAAAAATGAAAGCGTTCCATTCATTGATTACTAGATGCTCCTTTGAACTAAAACACCACTAGATAATGTCTCAATGTTTAAAAAGTAATGATTTGCCATTTTTTTCCTGTAGTGCGAGATAGTTGCTCGATGAAATATTCCCTTAGCCAAACACATATTCCACAGAAGTTAATTGTTCTGCTAATTCATGTTGTTAAGCTGTGTTTTAAGTTACTGCTGTCAAAACCAGAGTTCAATTCTATGTAAATACCTGAATTGGGAATCTATGTGTTTGATTCAAAACTAGTTCAAAAGATTTGCTCAAAGTTCTTCAAAACCATATAAAAACCAAGACATCCAGCTTCTAATACCATGGGAGTTTTATATCATTTGAACATTCAGAAGAGTTCAGAACATGTTGACTTCCTGATGCAGACCTAAAGAGCTCCTTGTGGAGACCTATATAATTAGAATAATGTAGATAATCTTTGAATTTGTCCCTCAGAGTCCTCTTGTATTTGGTCCATCGCTATGAAAATGCATTTTTGTTTAGGTGCTTGGCTCACTCCCTCCTCTTACCTGTCTGAAGGAATGTTTTGTATGAGCAGATCTAAGAGTTCTTCATGCCACAGTACCTCTTAGAAGTTTCCATCTGCTCTAGAAGAGCATGAGTGATTTTTTTGTACTACTATTTACACACAGTAATTTTAGTTCAAGTGGTAAAACTGTCACAAAATGCATACATGACAAACCGAAAAGACATCAGTCAGGAAATGCTGGAGCTACTGCCTAGGCCAATCTGTACTGAAGCAAGATGAAAAAAAGAGAAGAGATTTTTGTGGTTTAGTTATTCAAGTCTTGCAGTTCTACTGCCACAATTCATTTCCTTAATTATACAGAAAATCATTTGCCCTGAGTGTTAACAGATTTATTTTTTTTTCCAAATGGTAATATATGTAAAAAGCCTTTGGGGATTAATGAATTATGTAACATATGTTTTCCTTCACTAGGACTGGAGATCACTTGTGGAAATTTCATAAATATAGGAAATTATTACTATAAGAACTTGGGGAAGTCAGGTTAGTAAAGTGCCTGTTCTGCTGCTTTTTTTTTTTTTTTAAATTTCTCATCCATGTTAAATAACCCTATCCTGCAAAATAAAAATCATACAGCAAGTCCAGCATGGCTTTTAGATCACACTGGGAAGAAAAGTACACATCTGTAATAGCATCAATATATTAATGTATTTTTAAGGATCATGTTGCACTTCCTGCAAATCCGAGAGCTGGACAATATGTGAGATTGAGATGCACATACAATGAAGAAATAAATCTAGAGAAGTATGCAAAACAAATGCCAGCAAGCCCCATCTTGCAATTCAGTCCCCTTGCAAATGTGCCTCCAGGAACCTTTTAAGAGTACAGTTCCTTCACAAACTTTGAGTCTGGAAGCTTGCTTTATTTAAAAGGAAAGCTTATGGTTCTGCGTTTCAATTAAGTTATAAGAGCTAGGGACTCAAAGAGAACTACGGATAAAATTACAGGAGACAAAATAAAAATTTGTGTCTTGATGTCAAAAAATGGGTACTTAAATGCTATTGTTATCAGCAGAGATCATACACTTTTCTGGATTTTCTATCAAAACCAGAAGTCCCAGAAATACATCTTTCTGACTAATCATCAAAACAGAGTTAACTTCAAACATCTCATGTTCTTTTTCTGCTCTATAGTATCCCAACCTCATTATTCCCAGGAAGTAGGATGTGTCACGTAAAGGAATGCACAGTCAGGGCAGAGACATCTGCCAGTAAGGACAGTCACTTCAACAGCCCGAACTACAACTCCCAGTATACCCTTATACTATCGTAGTACCAGAACGTTTCAGGTTTTTATGTGAAATTTTTCAGATTTCGATTTCCAGTGATTTTTAAAGTAGTTCTATCCACAGCTAACGAGAAGGATAATTCAGGGAACTTTTCACATTTTCTCATTGAGTAGAAACACTGAAATACTATTTCTCTCAAGGAGACAGAAAATACATACAAATTCAAAACATACAAAAGCCTGAGTGTCAGAGTTTTCAAATCTGGTTGTAATAGTGTCAGGCAACTACAGGCATTATGTTGAATGCTACTCACTGGTGCAATTATAGAACGAAAAAATTGATGTCTATTGGCCACAGACAGTAAACTTCTGCAAGTGCTCTCTTCCTTCAGTACTAGGAATGATAACTGCATATGGATGAGCACAGTAGCTTAGTACACTATATGTTAAAAAAAAAAAAAAAGAGTCAGTCTTTCTCACTGTGATTTTAAAACTGCTCGACTAGTAAACTGCTAGACAAAGGCATAGGAACAGAAAAGATTTAGTAAGGATTTCCTTCAACCTGAGATACTTCTGTTTTTATAATTTAAAAATCTATGATATTTAAATACTCTAGAAAATAATCAAAATGAATGATGAAACATTTATGCAAAGAAACAGATTTCTAAATAAATATGATGATAATTAATAAAAATAATGAGTGTATATATTGTGAAGTGATAAAATATTATATATAGTGATTGCTTCCACTAAGTAGAGAATGACACCTGGATTTCACACATCGTGCCTTATACACAGAGACTTCAAACTCTTCAAAGGAACAATCTCTCTGTGTAGACTTAGAGCACAGTAGGGCAACTTTCCTGCCATAGTAGGCCTCCGAAATTCCAATGGAGGCTTCTGAAGACCATTATGATACTCTTTTTCCTCATGACTGGACGTGCCACATATGGAAACACTGGACTTTGATGTACTGCCCCGTACATGTACACATGTAAACAAATTGTTATTAAAAAAGCAAGCTATTTCAGCTGTATCAAGTTCTGCAAGACTACACTTTCTCCATGAGAAATTCGTCATGGATGTGAAGAGTGAGTCTGAAAACAACACCAATTAGGTCTCAAGTGTTGCAAATAAGGAATGAAACATGCAAGACAGGGAAGAAAAAGGGAAACACTGTAGCAACTGAAACTGGATGGTTTTTTCCCCCCCATTTGCTTCCTATCATCATTCTAAAGACAAAAGTTGTCGCAGCATAAAAGCGCCTCAGTAACCGGTACCCATTGCAGAGATGGTATGTTTCCCCTCTCAGAATTATTAGGACTATATATTTTCCCTTATTGCACATTTATAGAATGGTTAAAACATTAAAGATGTGCAACAGTTGCTTTAAATACACAGTCCCTTCTTTAAAAAGGCAAGGGACCATGTTTTTCTCTCTGGAAAACAGAACTGATTGGTGTCATGGCAAGTACCAGTCACCTTATTTTTCTTTCTAATCTCCAATGACCTTGGTGTTATACTTAACTCAACTATCCCCACTCCCCAAGAGCCAGACATTTTAAAGCCTGTGAATGTTTGGTTGTGCCTTTAGTGAACATACAAAAAAAAAAGCTTAATTTGCAAGTGTCATGAGGTTCACATTGTCACTTTGCTTCACTTTATTAATATTCTTAGTCTTGCACTTGTTCATTCTACTGCACTAATATCAACAACACTCAAAAATAACTGTGCAAATGAAGCTGCCTATGGGAGCAGAGAAAAGGAAAACTGGCAGGATATCAGCAAAAACATATGAAATAAGTAATACAGTGCATTCTTGTGTTCTTTCACAGTAACTGGACACCAATACTTTAATCCATTTTCACAAAATCTCCACAAAGTCTGATTTTACAGCTCCGTAAAGTCATTCTCATTTCCAAAAATCCTCTCTTGTCCCCAGTCCCCCAGAAGAGCAATGGCCAATGAGCTGGATTATCATAAACTCAGCAATCAAATTTACACAGCTCTGGAGATGCAAGTAAAATGAGTATTGTATCTTCATTTCCTTTGTGGCACTTTATCACTCTTCCTCTGCCGATGGTAGAAGTCAATAAAATCCTATTAACACTAAGTTCTTGTATTAAGTTTGACAGTTTACAAATTGTAGGGGTTTTCATTTCAAATGTGAGTAGCTTGAGATACTCTGGAGCTTCACTGTATAAAAAACCTGTTAAACTTTATTCAAAGTTGATAAAGTAATTCGGGTGTATTTTTTCTTCTCTTTTTAAAGGAAGCAGCAGAAGCAAATCAAACAAAAAAAACAGTATAAGCCTTCCCAAGAGATTCACATTAGTCTAACCAGGAAGATCAGAAGAATCATAACAGATCTATATTTAGTGCAAAACATTCACCCGATCTCTCTGTGGGCCTGATCCAACTGCTATTTGAAAATAACACAATCCTTCCTACAGACTCCATGGGCTTTGTATCAGACTCTGTTGCTCTCTATAATCACAAGTAACCACTCTTGCAAAATGAGTAACATATCCTAAGAGAAAAAGGCTTAAAGCAACTGAACCTTTAAATAGGTAAATAAATAAAGATACCAGCAGCAGGGATGGAGTTGGCACCTGCAGAAACAGCAATCAAGGGTACAGCAGACCAGCTGGTAAATGAATTAGGAAATATGCCAGTACAAACTTGGGGACAAATCTAAAGCTATTCCTGCAAATGGGCAAATTGCCATAATTTCTGCACTTATCCACCTGGTGATTTAAATTCCTGTTAAATATTATCTGAGGAAAACAAACACCAGTTCCAGCTGGTGCTATTCTAGTACTGAATTTCTTCACTGAAGAATGTTCTCTCGGAGAGGAACATGGTGGCAGAAGGCATTTAAGGAAGATCTAGAAAGCTCTCCTAAACAAGAAACATAAACCCAAAGCAGGTGGCTGGAAACATGAAAGAAGGGAGAAGGGAAAAAAGGACCAAATTTGGCCCAATTTCAGGAAAGTCTGAAATATCCTTTATTCCTAGTAAAGGATAGAGCAGAATTACCTTTTTTTTTTTTAAGAATAAGTACTTCCCAAATATTCACACACCCCCCATACTTAGATATCATCATTGCTTTGAACAGGCTTTGAGATTCAGGGAGAATCCTCATTCTTAAATTTAATTTCTAATTGTCTTTACTCTTGCCCTTCTGCTTAATGAAGGAAAGCTGTTCAAACCTTTTTTTTTTTCCTTTTTTTATTTTTTAAATACACTTCCCTTTTAAGTATACAATCGCAAAGCCTGTCAAAACTTTAGTACTTACTGGACACCTGAAGGATATGGATTCTTCTGATTAATAATTTACTGAATCAGGATAGCACCACTCAAATAGATGATCCAATCAGAAAATAATAATGGGTTTTGTATCAACACTTTTCAATAAAAACAATTTCAAACATCACATAAAGTTTGTGGCTATACATAGATTTCCGCAGATCACCACTCTTACTGCATAACACAGTCTTGGACTGCTCACAAGACAGAGTGGGAGGCTTTATTTTGAAGCAAACATTGCCTCTAGTAAGGATGTTTGCACACAGCAATAGCTTGCCAGTGTTTAAGGCCAGACACACTCCTAACACCCACTTATAAACATTCGAATATATCTTTTTTGCCTGGAAACTGTACTTTATAACAGAAAACTTTTCCTGCTTTGGGTAATTATGTCCAGATATGGTACCAGGTAGATCATATTTAGCCATCTATCCATCACACTGACTATATACATATTCACATAAACTAATAGCGCATCATGCATCCACGGACACTCTAAAGTTGCTGCCCTGACATCTGATGCTGTCTACTCTTCTTTTGCTATCCTTGAGCTCAGGGTACGAGGACAGAGTAGCAGAATTCTGTGAATTCAGCACCACAGTTAATTTATTGGCACTATGACTTCGTTGTTTTAAGTGGTTAGAAGTACAATCTTGCAGGCTTAAATTTCCCCCTAAACAGCAGAATAAAAAGATGCCTTTCTATGGCACTCAGAGAAAATAATCTGTTTGTGCAAGTAGAATTTCTGGAGTGAAAACTGAACAATATATGCAAATGTTTTATTTATTTGTAATGGATAACTTATCTAAATTGCCGGTTAAAACTTAGAGTAGCCAAGTGAAACCTTTATACTGCCAATCTACACCCCAATACCAACCATAGTTAAGGTCAGGATTTGAAAGTAAAAATCATACACCTAGGAAAATAAAAGCATCTGAAAGCCTTACTTCACAAAACACTGGTTAAGATTCATATTATGTCATCTGATCAAACCTTTGTATTCAAAGCTACACATTCAACATGTAAGATCTGGTGACCCACATTCCTTTAGGTACAGTGTATTTGTGAGCAGCTGGTGCATACGGAGAATAGATTGTGTTAAGTGCCCACATCTCTGAGGAAAGGAAGAGACTTTAATACTGTTCCCCAACCAAAACTGAAATAATCGTATGCCATCAATTCAGCAGTGAAATATAAGCACAGTGCATAGGACTCACCTTCTCTGCCTTTTTGTGATATCATTATGAGTGATGCATTTTTAGCTTTATATCAGGAGACAACATCTCAACATCCTTTGGTATTTTACTGCTGTGCTGACTAACAGAATACAGCATGTGACCCCTTTTATTTTCTGGTTCATCAGTTTTGTGTTCTTATTTACTTGTTGTACATTTTAAATCTGATTTTATCCAACACAGGCAGCTCAGAGTATGCTGTATTTAAGAGATATCAGCTGACAGTGTCTTTGATTTCATAAAAGCTTATCTGCAAAAAAATTAGCTGTGTATATGTGTATTTTTTCAAAGCACAATGCAACAGTCAAACAAAGGAAAGGCAAAGAAGATCGAATTACAGATTCTTCTGCCTTTTCCAACCTGGGGAAATACCCCATTGTGCCCTCACAAAAGTTTATTTTGTACACTCTGCTGGAATAGGCATGGACTTTGTCTCCTTGCTGCAAAACATGACAATGCAATGGCCTCACATAGAGGGTCAGATGCTCAGCTAGCAGAAAATGACACAAGCCCATCGATCTTCACATCTGACTGTGTGTGCATCTAACCACACTCCCAAGTTCTACCAAGGAGAGACAAAGTCTCCAGCATGCTCCACTATTCCACTGAACTCTGCTTTTGCTCATCCTGTGGTTTTAAATGATGCTGGGAAGCCCTAACTGCACTATTGCTTTGCAGTAAATGACAAATAAGAATCTTTTCACGATTTGCCACTATCACAACCTGAATGATTTTCCTTCACCTACCAGAGTAATTGATTTTGTATGATAATCAACTACTGTCATATCAACTGCTAGACTTCTTACTGTTTAGCAGTGTCCTTCTGTGAGTGCCTGACAACATGCTATTAAGTTACTAAAAAGGTGAAAGAGTCATGTTTTCAAATGGGAAAGAACAGTATCTAATAACTGGTTTTGTTCTTTTCACTGAAATAGTTAACATGTTGCAGATACCCCAAAATAATGAAGTTGAGCCCAAACCATCATCTCCTGC
>NW_009620630.1:2966-11635 GCF_000690535.1 Cariama cristata | reverse complement strand
ACCCCGTCAGCCAGCAAAATGCAGAGCTCAGGTGAGGAGCTACAGAGAGATCTTCCCGAGAAGAGAGAGTCTGAGTGTGGGGTTGCTATGAGTCATGCAAAAGGTTTTGCTTGGAGAAGTCTGGCCTGACTCAGTACTGCCTTTACTTCTGAACAGATAACCACACCCAGAGGCAGCAGATGTCCAAAGGCAGGCCCACCCCGGGAGCTGCAGCTCTTGCACTTCTGGCTCTTCCTGGGCATCTACCTGGCTGCCCTCCTGGGCAATGGCCTCATCATCACCACCATAGCCTGCGATACCCCCATGTACTTCTTCCTCCTCAGCCTCTCTGTTCTTGACCTGGGCTCCATCTCCACCACTGTCCCCAAAGCCATGGCCAATTCCTTCTGGGACACCAAGGCCATCTTTTATACAAGATATGTTGCCCAGGTCTTCTTTGTATTCTTCTTGTTTGGTGCAGAGTTTTCTCTTCTCACTGTCATGGTCTACGACCGCTACGTTGCCATCTGCAACCCCCTGCACTACGGGACCCTCCTGGGCAGCAGAGCTTGTGCCCACATGGCAGCAGCTGCCTGGGGCACTGGGTTTCTCACTGCTGTCCTGCACACGGCCAATACATTTTCCCTACCCCTCTGCCAAGGCAATGCCCTGGACCAGTTCTTCTGTGAAGTCCCCCACATCCTCAAGCTCTCCTGCTCACACTCCTGCTTCAGGGAAACTGGGCTTGTTTAAGTTAGTGCCTGTTTAGCATTTGGGTGTTTTGTTTTCATTCTTTTCTCCTATGTGCAGATCTTGAGGGCTGTGCTGAGGATCCCCTGTGAGCAGGGACGGCACAAAGCCTTTTCCACGTGCCTCCCTCACCTGGCCGTGGTCTCTCTCTTTGTCAGCACTGCCGTGTTTGCCTGCCTGAAGCACCCCCATCTTCTTTCCATTGCTGGACCTGGTGGTGTCGGTTCTGTAGTCCATGGTGCCTCCAGCAATGAAACTTCTCATCTACAGCATGAGGAACTGGGAGCTCAAGGATACCTTAAGAAAAATGTTGACTGGATGCCTTTCAGAAGCAATAAAGTGGCTGTTTTCTTCTGTATTGCATTCATAATGTGACTCATTACATGTTCGTCATGCCTTCTAAGTTTTTAAGTTTTTCGTGGTGGTGGTAGCATTTTCTTTCCTTTTCATATCATAATGTTGTACGCAATTAAATTTCGTTATTCACCCCACTTCTATTTCATTATCTCAGAGTTTAATTTGACCCAGAGGCTCTGTAAATGAGGACTCGTGCTCTCTGTGTATTTAAACAATGTAATGGACTCTGCAGTGACTTGTTTCCCAAGATCCTTCCTCTGAGACTTTCATAAAGCTGCAGCGCAGGGTCTGTGTGCAGAGGTGAAGGGAAAAGAGTCCTGGCACAGCAACACTGCCAGGGAGTACCAGTGCTTGGTCTTTTCAGGGCAGATCTCTTTCCACTTCAACTCTCTCCCTTGTGAACCTTTCTGTTAGTGTAAGGCATGAGTGCTCTGGCACCTGGATCAAAGTCCTGCAATACGGTATTCCTGTGACTGCAGGCAGGGACAGGCAACGGGCACATCTGCAACACAGCTGACCTCTATAACAGCATTTCCATCATGAACGGGGATCTTCTTAGCACAGTGCCTGAACGCTTACGTTTTCTCCTAAAGTTGCTCTCCAGATCATTCCAAAGTTACAGACTGTAAAGTCTCTTGTTGCTTTGTTTGTTCTCTCTGGGGTCAGTGTGATGAGATCAGGGTCCCAGTATCGCCTTCAAGAGACTCTAGAGATGATTCAGGTTTTGTTTGTTAGTGGCCAGCATAAATGTATATGGCGAGTGGTCTCCAATTAACCTTCTTCGGGCTCTAGAGCATGTGACAGGGCTGATGGCAGGTGAATGTTTTTCTGGAGGGACTGGGGAGCTTCCAGGAGAGCACAGGGGATCTGCCAGGACAGCGTGTGCCAGGGAGTTAGCAGTGAATGGACCCCAATGAGTACGAGCCTGCCCAGCATGGTGTAACCCAGACATCATATTCTAGATCCGGGTGTGAACCAGCAAAAAAGAGCTCTGCAACCCCAGGGATTGCAGGAGCACAGGGAAAGGAGTCTGGCGAGTGATTCCTTTTACCCTCAGTGAACTTTCATAAGCTGGATCCAGGGCAGCACCCAAACACATCTCCCAGCACTGGAACAAGGCACGGGGACCTCTGAGCATCTTGCATGGCCACAGAAGAGCTTGTGTGGGAAGCGGTCAGTGGCAGTGACCACCACCAGCTGGGTCTGCCTCCCAGCCTGACCAGCAGAGCCCAACAGAGTCACCCTGTGGCCCCGGGCACCACAGCCCACTTGATTTGCAGAGCAGCACCCCCAGCTTGGGGGCTGTGAGGAGCGTGGGGAGCATGTGGAGGGGGTGTAGGAATGGTTGGCCAGGCCAGCACAAACGTGTTGAGCTGAGGAAAGGCTCTGTGGGGAGATGGGTTGTCCTGGGAGAAAAGCAGGGTATGGTGTCTGTGTGCCAGCGAGGCATGGAGAGAGAAACCCTTTGGTGTGGGTGCCAGCTTGGGGCAGGCTGCCCTGTGGCTGGGGGGGGGGGCAGGCTGCCCTGTGGCTGGGTGAGCAGGAGCTACCTGAGGATCCCCTGGGCCAATTCTCTGCTGTCATCCTGGGGAGCAAGTTTGGCCCTGGGGGCTGCAGACTGCCTGGGGCAGGAATTGTCTTCAGCATGCCGACTGGATGAACATTCTTGCTGGCCTCCATTTCCTGCTGTGGGACCAGTCCCAACAGGGATGTTCTGCTGGGCTTAGCGGGGGCGAAGACAGGGAGGTGGCAAGATTCAGTGAGGGGTTGGGGTTTCTGGTCTGGGAAATGTCCCAGAGAGGGAAACATTAGTGCAAAGCTAAAGTTTGTGAGTGTGCAGAGGGAGGGCACACAGCAGTGTTCTTGCCCAACCAGGCCTCTTACTAGAGACACGAAGGACCAGCAAAGCAAGGTCTCGTCTGTGCCGATGTTCACGGGACACCCCAGGGAATCTGCCCCAGGGCAATTGTCACAGACCAGCCCATAAGAACCCCCATTCTCAGTACCGGCCTCTCACCCCACCTCCGAGAGGTTGTTTGTTCCTCCATGCAGGGACACCAAATGACTAGGTCAGAAGTTCATGTTCGCATTGTATGGAAAAGTCGTATTCATGTATATTGTGTGGTTGTGGTGAGACAAACTTGAGTGAGCACCAACGCTATCAGCTATTCCTGGAGGTGCCATGAAGGCCTGTGGGACAGACAGTGTCTTGAGGTCTCTTCACTTGGAGAGTAACGTCCCCTGGGAAACCCCCTGAATGCAGCACTGGGATGTGCTGTCGTGAACTGAGGTCCCTGTGTCCATTCCTCATGCTGTGGGGCATCCCCGAGAGGTGCAGATCAGGGCGATACAGCGCAGGGCTGAGGTGCCTGGCAGCCTCTGGGAGTGGCAACGGGAGGCCAGGGAGACACTACGGCTGCTGCAATGAACTGCCTCTGCCGGGGCAAGGGAAGGACTCGTGTCTCTGAGCACCCCATCAGAGCCCTGACATTTCTGTGTGTGACTCCAGGAACGAATGTTGAGAGTCATCTCCCCTGCCTTGGACAGGCTCACTACCAATGCCTCTGTCTGCCGTGTTACCCTTCCTTGGCTTTCTGGCCTGTGCCGTTAAGTACACGTAATTAAAGAAACACGTCTGTGGAGCATTTCCCCTGTGCAGTCAGAAGGGATTCTGCAAGCACAAGTGACATTGTCCTCTAGAGGGAAGTTTTTTCAGCTTTCATGAGTCAGACACCATCTATGACACACACACCTCCACATTTACCCTCTTTGAACTTACTTCCCCATTTCTTTAAGCAACTTACAAATAAGCAGATTTTTTTTTTCCTCCTATGTGTCCTACTAGGAGAGAGTGGTCAAGAGGAAACAGCCTTCCATGAAGAAAAGGAGTGGGAAAATCAAGGATCATTGATGGAGTTTCCCTTACTGCAAATGAGGAATGTCCCCAACTCTTTGACAAATCTCTTCCTTCTCTCTCATAACTTGCTTCATGATTGTGATCAGGAACACCCTCATCATTGTGCGGGTGGTGGCAGCCCAGTATCTTGAGTAGTCTATGGACTATTTCCTGGGGAATGTATCCTCTCTGGAGAACTGCTGCAGATCCACCATCCTGTCCTGGCTGCTGCTTAGCTTTCTGACGGGACAGCACTATCTCTGGTAACAGTAATGTTCGTGTTATTTCCTACACTGTTTGCATATACAGTTTTTCTTGTTGGTGGCCAAACCCTACGATCAGTGCTGGGCTCTGTGTTTTCCACTTCTCTCTGCAAGACTCATGGACTGGAACATCTACCTCCAGCATGCAGCTGCACCTTGACTCGGGGGATTTCTGTCAGCTACAGTAATCACTTAATTCTTGTCTTGGATACAGTTTGGTGGCCCCAAGGTACTGGACCACTTCTGTGATCTCACCCCATTGCTGGAGCTCTCCTGCAGTAGCACCATGACCTTCATGCTCTTTGCATCCATAAACTGCTTCTCAGATCCAGCTCTCCCCTTCCTGTCCACGCTGGCATCCTGCATGTGCATCAGAGCTGCCACCCTGGGGAAGCTCTCCCACCCAGCGTGGGCAGGCGGGTGATCTTCTCCACCTATTGGCCTCACCTCACTAGCGCCAATGTTTTCTACAACACCCTCCTCCTTGTCTGTGTGATGCCCAGAACAGCCCTCCTGAGAGAGTTTGACAAAGCCCATTTTCTACACCATCCTCAAATCCAACCCCTTTATCGTGATCAGAAAATCTAGGGGTAAGTGGGGCTCTGAGAAAAACACTGAGGAAAGCTGTGAGCTGCATGAAGAGCCCATGGGAGTGGTGGGCCTGCAGGAACAAATCCCTTCTGGTTCTCTTTTGAATAAGGCCAGAGAACCTGAACAGGCGTGTGCTGCGTCCTGGGCACTCCCCTGGAAGTGGGCAAGCTGGAGAAGGTTTTTGGTGTGAGAAGGTGCTGGTAGAGCTGGCCGGTGTCATCATGAGACCTCCCTCAAACATCTTGGAAGGGGCAGAGAGGTCAGAGAGGTTCCTGGAGACTTGGTAAAGGCAGACATCAAACACACCTTGAAGAAGGCTTGGAAGGAGGATTGGGAGAATTACAGGCTGGTCAGCCTTACCTCAGTCCCTGCGAGTGTGATGGGACAAATGCTCCTGCAGCCATTTCCAGGCACTTGAAGGACATAAAAACGGATTGCTGAACCCATTTGGAAGAGGACAGAAGGACATGTTGTGTACCTGGACTTTAACAGGGCCTTCAACATGGTCTCCTGTAGTCTCCTTAGAGACTGGCTGTTCACATCTAGACTGAAGAATTGGCCGATTTGGGGGGAGGGGGGGAGTTTGGCTGGGCGAGCTGGCCCAACTCACCAGTGGTATAAAGTCCTCCCAGCATCCAGTCAGGAGCAGCATGCTGCAGTGACCAGCACTTGATCAACACTGTTGGAATCTTTTTTATCTCTGGGTATGATGGAATGGAGCTCACCTTCAGCTCCTCTGGCAAGCTGAGAGGACCTCTGAGGTACCTCATCCAGTTCACCCTGCCTTGAGCAGGGGAGTCAGACAAGCTGACATTCAGGTCTCTTCCAGCCTAATTTATTCTATGATTGAGTGAATCTTCCCCTTGGAGAGGTCTCTGCAGACAGACTAGGCAGAGGAAGGAGAAAAGAGAGAGATGCAGGGATAGAGAGATAAATTGTGCCAACATAAACAGAGCAGCTGCTGTGAGCAATGTTTCTCCATTTGAACCACTGGTAGGAAATGTACCTTGAGAAGTGTCTGCACAGAATTATTCACAGAGACGGCAAGTGTAATCAGCTTGCTAGTACGTGCGCATGGTCTTATCAATTAAAAAAAATTAATTTAAATAATTAAATATAATGAAATTTCAGGAAGAAATAGCCTAGCAATACTAGAAAGGAAGATTTTTTTCTGCAATTACAGCGTGGTGAATGATTTCACAGACCCTGATGTGCTTAACCAGAATCGTTTATTGCTTCTTAACTCTCCCTTATATGCATCACAAAACAGCAGAAGGGTCCAATCAAGGGTCATGTTTACATAACCACCCCCTTTCATTTTCATGTTACACTGCTCAATACTCTAACTCAGTTTTATTACATTTTTGTAATTTTCCACAGGGATGTTCGACTCAGTTCCTGTTTTGCAGGATCTTATGTCACATACATGGCCTCTGGCTTGTCCTTTGTTATGCTTTGTTAATCTTAGTGTAAGTTTCTCCTGCCAACAGCAGGAGGAGGAACAAGATTCACTGGTCTTTGATGTTCAGGGGACGCCACCACTTTATCTATCGCCATACTGTTTCCCACATTAAAAAGAGTTCTTTTCTGCAGAGGATTCAACTTACTCCTAAAAACTGAAATTCCTGGCTTCCAGTCGAGAGGTCCTAAAGCAGTCGCAGAGTTGGACACTGCCACAGAGTTGCCCTGGGGCAGCTCAAGCACCCATGCACAAAAAGTGTCCCAGGAGCTCTGGGAGCCCTTCTGGAACATGAGCTGGTGTGCAGGCAGGGTACAAAGGGAGGGCAGAGGGGCTGGGCCAACAGAGATGAAAGATTTGGAAGAGGTAAGTCCTTTCAGGTAATGCTGAGGACACTGCAACACTGACTGTGAAAACATTCCTGATAGGCCTTTCCCCTGTTTCTAACCCGTAACCTTAAGCCCTAACACTGCCTCTAAGTGTCCCTCCACACACTGAAAAGAATCCACTACTCTAATCCCTGACCTCGACCTGACCTTGAAGGCAAAGCCTAAACCCATAACACTGTACTTTTATTTGTACTCTATTGCTTGCCCTAATCCACAGCCCTTATGTCTAGTTTTAAAATGCCAGCTTTAATCCTGTCCCTTACCTAAGCCCTGAATAAAACCCTAACTCACAAAGCTAGCCCATCCCCTAAACATGAATCAGACACTCTCAGCACTTCAAACCCTCTCCCTATGCCTCTGCCTAATCCCTAACCCTGAAAGGTGAGCTCTAAACCCTCACCTTAAAACTTAAACTTACAAACAAGGGATACACTCAGCACAACACAGCCTGAAGGCCAAGCTGTACATGGAGCACAGCTCAGAACAGCCTTGAGTCTAGTCAGGTATGACTGTTACTTGGATCACTAATTCCTTGATGTACAATGACCTTCTGGTCAGGTTCACCAAACCACCTGATGAAGGTTAGAATGAGGATAAGGTCTCCTTTAGACAGCTGGAGGAAGGGACAAAATTTTAGGCCCTCGTAATAAGTGAGGACTTTGGAGACCAGGGACCTCTACTCGAAGGCCTTGGTTGAAGGGAAGGTGGAAGGTGATCCCTGACTCAGCATGGTGGGATCATGGCTCTCCTGGACTTGTTTTTCACAAGAAGACAGGGCAGGACTGGTGGAAGATGTGGAGAGCAGCTTTGGCAGAAGTGCAAGTGAAAGTGGCAGAGTTGAAAACCCTGAGGGAAATGAGCACGACCAATTGTAACTGTGCTGAGTCAAGAGGATCACCTCCACCAACCCTCTGGCAGTGCTCTTCCTAATGCAGCCCAGCATGCTCTTGACCTTCCCTGCTGCAAAGGTGCAAAGCCAGGAGAAGAGAAGGCTTTGGGGAGACCTAATAACAGCCTTCCCACATCTTCTTGGATAAAAAGGCAGCCAGGCTCTTCCCTGTTGTGCATGATGGGAAGATAGGGGCCAATGGGCATCAGCTGAAATAAGTGAGGAAAACCTCTCCCCATCAAGGCAGTCAAGCACTGGAGCAGATCCCCAGAGAGCTTCTGTCATCTCCATCCTTGGAACTTTTCAAGTCCAAAATGAACGAAGCCCTGAGCAACCTGGTCTGAGGCCATAGCTGACCCTGATGTGAGCAGCAGGTTGGCCTAGAGACCTCCTGAGGTCCCTTCCAGCAGGAGTGATTCTGTGCTTCCATCTACCATGGATCTTGCCTGCATGATGGGAGGCAAAGCACTCAGATTCTCAGTGATCATTGAAGTCAACCAGAAAGTTATGTCAGATAACCGTTGCACCAGAACAGTTGATCTCTGCATTTTCAGGGTAGTCAACACAGGGAACAATACCCAACCTTTGTGGAGTATGACTCACTGCTCTGCCTGACTGTTTCTGGCAAAGAACAGAGGGGAGGAGATCAAGTTCTGCTCATGGGCTATTACAGAGCACAGCCACCCCCGGCAGTGGGCATTTCTCATCGCCTAAGCTGATCCATGGGTGAAAATAACTGTATCATCCCTGATTTGCACTGGGGGGCTGCCTTCCTGCCCCCCCCCCGCGTTGGCCATTTCTCGTCTCCTAAGCTGATCCATGGGTGAAAATAACTGTATCATCCCTGATTTGCACTGGGGGGCTGCCTTCCTGCCATCTTCCCAGGACAATCCTCTTCCTAAACCTCCACCCATAGAAATGAAATGTTTTCCATTGCTAGGCTCAGACATGGTTGAAGGATTTGCTAAATCCAGCAGCCATCCCTTGTTTCTCACTGATGTTCCCCGACCCTTCCACCCACACCTACACATGGCCAATCACTGCTGCTAACGGCCACTTACTCTTCAGAAGAGGCCTGGACACTTGGGAGCTATCT
>NW_009620630.1:0-2861 GCF_000690535.1 Cariama cristata | reverse complement strand
GTTTTGTTTTTTTTTTTTTATAATATTCCTCACAGCCTCCAGAGCTCATGGTGAGCTTTCCTGGCCGTAACAGGGCCTTTCCAACCATCTCTCAGGAAATGGTTGTCCTTTTAAGATATTGTGTGCAGAAAGAGCAGTCACAGAAAACAACCAAATATATCAAAACAGATGCCAAGTGAAGTGCCAGTAGGAACCAGGTGAGCTACCCCCATTGCTGTGGCTTCCTGGCAAGGAGTCTGTCCTGAGAAGGGGATCCAGCCTCTGCCACGCTCTGGAGAGGGAAACCAGCAGTGTCCATGTAACCTGGGGACACAAAGGGCAACCTCTGCAAGACCACATTTCGTCTGAACTGCTTTACATGTGTACTAACAGAAAGGGTAACGTGCCTTTTATTGCAAGCACTGGTTCTGTTGGCATTGCCCAGAGTTGCTACTGCAGAAGCAGAGTGCTACATTGTAGAAATTTCAATTTTGTCAGATTAAGGTTTTTCTTTCTTTTCTTTTCCTAGATACTGATATTCTTAGTGAAATCACAAAAAAACCCTGAAGGATTCTTGAAGGATTGTTGACAAAGGCCCACCAGATTTTCATCTCAGGCCAAAGGAAGGATTATTTAGGCACTGCCCTGAAATTTGGTAATCTGAAAAGTCTCCCAACTCCCCAACACCCTGCCCTCCTCAGTGAGCTCTGTGAGAAACCCTGCCAACAAGGTCTGAACTTACAGTTATGTAGGTAACATGTCTAACTGCAGCCAATGTTGTCCTGCCAGCTCAGAGTTTGAGCTTCCATTTGAGTTGAAACCATTTCAGGTCACATTACCTCCATCTTCTCTCTGATGCTGGCTGTTGTGTGACATAGATGTCCCAGCTCTCCAGGCAGGATGGGCAAAAGTTTGAAACCTCAAATGGAACATTTCCCCTTGCTGGAAACATGAATGCAGCAGGCTCGAGCCCAGAGACCCAAGAAACCCAGCTTCTCGTAGGACCAGCTAATGAGAACATCTCACAGGCTGTGAGACTTCCTCTTTACTGACAGAGAATTGGTGAGTTCAGGTGATACAGCTTCACTGATTTTGACCTCTCTCCCAGGACATCGAAAGAGAAGTCATACTTCTCTGGACAAAATGCTTAGGTGTTCCCAGGAATCTCAGGAGGCACGGCATCCCAATTCCTGGGTTCAAGGATCTGGTCCAATGCCTCATCTCCGTTCCTGCAATGCTGGCATTGATGCCTGGCTCATATGCAGACTGTGTACAGGGATGCTGACATTTATGGAGTAACCTGCTTGGATCTCAGAACTGGCCCTGCTTGGAACCAAATGTAGAGCTGGAGACCTCCTGACAGCAGGACAATTCCACCCTGTATTGTCCCAGCAGTCAGTGCTGTAGAGACTCTTGCTTCCAGCTGAATGCTTTCTCCTGAGGCACACTGCAAGGCACAAGTGTGTGGAACAGATGGTGGGAAAAGGGACAGCTGGGAGTCTCTGGTCCAGGCTCCCATCAAAGGCTAGGGAATCACCAGCTGCGGGGTCAGGGTGACTCTGACTTTGTGGAGACAAAATCTGAAAATCTCCAAAGATGGAGATCACAGAGAGTTCCTGGGTGTCCTGCTGCAATGTAACATCACCCTCCATGTCCGATTTTCTTGAGGCACAGTCTGAAGCTCCCCAGGAAGAATCTTGTGCCTGTTGTCTCTGCCATGACATCTGCCATTGCAGAGTGTTTGCCTCTACCACCTCTCCAGGCAGAAGTCACCTGCTTTTAGACTGCCCTGTGCCTTCCCTTCAGCAGACTAAAGAGACCCCGTTGCCTCCGTCTCTCCACACAGCTCATGTGCTGAAACTATTAAACCCATCATGACAGACTTCCTCTGGACCTTCTCCAGTTTCTCCATCCTCCTTTCAAAATGGGAAGGCCACTGGCTCAGGTGGCATCCATCCTAACTCCCATGCCCTTCTCCTCAGAATAATCCTCAGGCAGTCAGGTCCCAGCCTGGTCTGATGCACGAGGTTATTCTGCCCCAGTGCAGATCTTGCCCCCTTCTCCTTGGAAAACTCCGGGAGGTTTCTGTTGGCCAAGTCCCTACCTGTGCTGAGGTCCCTCTGGACTGAAATTCCAACACATCAGTATTTAAGGTTTGTGGGCCAGTGCCTCAAACACAATAACAATGGGGGGAATTGCAGGACTCTATGAGAACTGAAAGAGAATTCTGTGCATAGTGGAGTTGCTACCCAAGGTTGAAAATTACCACAGAAACCATCTCCGAAACACTAAAAGAGAGACCGAAACAAGAAATATATGGGCAATGCATCTAATAGATTTAATAGGCCAAAGGTTTAGTAGGGTAGTCTGTTCTTTCTAGAGGGTATTACTGTAATAAAAGAAAAGCACTTGTAATTACAAGCAAAGGCGGCTGTTGGGCTTCTTTGCTAATGGCTCCTGTTTTGCCATCCAGAGGGATAGGATGCGATGGCTGCCTTCTCCAAGTGGCGGCTCCAGGGTTTTGTAGGCATGTGTGCAACCAAGGTTTCCCTTCTGCATCATCAGAGGGACAGGGCAGGACGGTAGCACATCCCCTTCCCCCTCTACAATAAGGAAACTGTGAGAGTCCTCCTGGAAGACCATATTTCCTGGGGCATGTACCAGCTTTTAGATATGTCTCCAGCAATGTGTTTGGATAAAGCCCTGTGTGATCTGTCTGACCCTGCTTTGAGCAGGAGGTTGGTGAAGATGAAGTGTATCACTCGCTCGAATGGAAATGGGATACAAAAGATTGGGTCGAAACCCTAACTGGCATGATTGGAGAAAAGACTCAAATAGGATGCAGAAAAGTAAAAGGTTTTCTTTATGAGAAAGCCTCCTCA
>NW_009620629.1:28790-33247 GCF_000690535.1 Cariama cristata | reverse complement strand
TTTTTTTCCATCAGAGTCAAAGGATGCTGCAAACTAGCAAACTAACTCACATACTGATAAGCATTTACAGCTCCTAACTTAACTGCTGTGCAAGGGGCAGTAAGGCTCGGATGTCCAGCCAGTCAAATGTTTGTTCCTGGAAACCCAAACTGGCAAATTGATTGAATACGTAAGATTCGAAAGAACAAGAAGCTTATTTCTATTTAAATTCCCCTCCCATTGTACATTTCATTTCTCTCTTTCAAATAATCTACAAGCCACTGGTTAAGTGAAGTGACAATTCCTGGGTTTCAGGCAGTTAAACCCCTCAGAGGCTCTGGCAGCAGGAAAAAGGTCTCACTAATGTTAAATTTATCAGGAAACCTCATATTACTGCCCCTGTTCCACCTACCCATTTTGCTACTGCAAATGAGGCAAAGAAGGGATATAGCTGTAACACAACTGGTTTCTGGCTGTGGTTTTAAGTGTGGCAGTCCCTCTCAGCTAACCTAAATTAATGCAGGTATTATTAATTGTTGACAATTGTTTTTTTCACTTGATAGAAATGACAGACCTGGACCAAGCCCTTGTTAATGATGAAATGTGTTGCATGACAGGAGACGTGTAATATACTTCCAAGCTGCCACAGCAACTTAACTCCCTGTACCTAGAAGAGCTCTCAGATAGAGCCTAGTTGAATTTTACGTAAGTTTTATGCCATTGCTCTCTTGCAAAGTGTTCCTCAGTGCTAGTTATGAATGAGGTCCAATATCTCTCATAACTGACACCTACATATACTGGGGGAAAAAAATATGAATTCACAACCAATAATAATATTATGTGATTGAAACATTATTGTTGGCACTTGCTATCATCTTGTCTCAGGGAATCACAGATTCAGAAGATTTAAAGCAACCAGTCCCGAAGCAGAAATGTTTTCTGATTAAGTTTATCTTCAGACTTCTATTTCCAGTGGTGTTTTGAGCCAAACAGCTCTTTTTGGTCAATTGCTCTCACTCAGTACAGTAACTTATTAACATCAAAACTCCTGGGTAACAGATAGCTTGATGCCACAAATGGTGAGATTTTAATACAGAAAAAGACTCAAGCTCCTGGACGCCTGCACTCTGGAGGCTGTGAGGGCTGGATACACAATGACAGCCATGTGTTTGATGTCTGCAGGACAGCTGAGAAGAGAAATGAAGAACTGTTGAAAACCAGAGGATTGGAATGCTTAAGAGCCTTTCTGTAGCCAGCGAGCCACAAGATGGCATAGATGTTGTCGTTGCTCAGGAGAGTCCTGCTCGTATACACATGCACTGCACAAGCCACCAAAGCAAATTTATGTCAGAAGTCTTTGGTTTTGCCCCTCTGCAAGCCATGCACACATTTAGATTCTCATAATTGTCTGTCTATAAAAGGCTACTGGAGGATAATGGATTGGGATTAAAGAGCTCTGAAGGGGTGAAAAAATGCCTCCATCAGTAAGCAGGATTCTGGAAAATATCTTTCAGGGCAGAATCTCTCTTCTGATCACCTTTTGGTTGCAGCTGTTATTGCTTGAATTCCTTCTGCACTGCCTGTTCAGACACATTTCAAAGGTCAGCGCTCTCCTGTTAGCCAGAACTGTGTCAGAAAGAGATGGTGAGACTTAGAGAAGGATGCATTGCTTCAGCAAGAACTGTGTGATGAGAAATACAATGGGTTTGGGAGATATTCATATAGCTGCAACAAAATGAAGAAAGGAGATGAATGAACTACACAGCAGAGGAAGGAAAATAAAAGGCTAGGTAAAGAGGCCATTTCTGATTTCTTTCAAATGATAAGTGCCATTATTGGAAGCACAGTAGGCAGAGCATATATCGCAAAAGAAAGAGAGAATGTTCTTTAAGAAGAAAGGTATATAATCAACATGTAGCAGGGATAATCAAGAAAAGGAAAATACTCATAGTAATCCCATATCCACTCAGCTCTTATTAGAAGAGGGTTGTTTTGAACTGTGATTCGAACGCAGGGTAGAATTGAGATGAAGAGAGATATAGTTACCAGTAAATCTGGCATACTGGAGCTGTGCCTCCTAATATAGAAAATTTCAAAGGGTGTGTATAAATAATACCAGTCTCCTCTGAGTGAGTCTCATGAATAAACTGGAGAAAAGATCACTACCTCCTCCCCCTCGCCATCTAGCCCATTCCTCTGGACAATGTTTCTTTAAAATCCCAAGTGCAGAACCCAAGATGTAAATGCACTTTATTTTGTTCGGCATTTCTCTTCACAGTATGCCAGTTTAGTGCAGAAGTAGGGCTGCAAACAATATTATTTTAAGTACTGTGGATGGAATAGGAAAATTGCTGAAGTAGAGTGAAAAGACACATCTCTTCAAGATTTAGGCTCGAATCCCCTTGAGGTATTCCCTGGATTAGCCAAGATTTTGCATTTCAAAGTCAAAGTGAAAAAGAAATATCATAAATTGGAAAACAAATGCTGCTATAAAAAGAACAAGTAGTGACTTCATATGGTCTCTTTTTACATGGGAGAACAGGTTGAGATTCTTTAAAAATTGGGTTCTCACTGTTTTGTAAAGTATATGCCTGCCTGGAAACCTGTTGTATTATAATGTTTCTTTTTTACTCGTAACTTCTTAGTTTTTTAGGAAGAAAATATACCATGCCTACCTTTTAAACTTGTAATTCTTCGTTGTTGCACTTACACTTTGATACACTTGTCAACAGGTAGTGTTCATAGATGTTGTATAAACATCGTTTTAATTCAGAAGTCAATCCTGGAAAGACATTAACAGCTAAAAAAGTTTTGATAAAAAGCAACATTTGCCGTGTGTTTTGTGCCCTAGTATTATTCCCACTGATGTGTAAGGCTAAAAAGGGCCACCTATTACTGTAGAGATGTATCTAAAAGAATCTCTCAAGCTGCCTGTAATAATCTCCATTATGTATAATGACCATTTTGATAATAGTCTTTAGAAGAGGTAATGGCCCTGCTGAATGGTTATTACCTGTCTGTTCACGCTGGAAGCAAGATGCAGAAGCCAAAGGGGACAGTGAAATGGTCCTTGTAGTGCAGTCTGAAGGAATAAGAAATATTTAACAGAATGCAAGAAATGGACAAGCAAGCACCTTTGGTTGTAAAACTGTCTGCAGCGGTGCAGTAAGCCATTGTGAATTTTGTGAAATAATAAAGATATAAAATAGTAATTAGTAATAATAATAGGCAAACTATCACTGTGAAAGCTATTTTAATTTTAAGCATCACAAAGTGTGTTAGAAAATAAAAGATATCTGAACGTTAAATACAGTTTGGTGTGTTACAGAATGTTAAATGTAGTTATACTCCAATTCTACACCATGCCATAGGAGCAATATCACTTTGCTCCAGAGAGACCTCTGCGCAAATCAAAGGTCAAAAGCATTTACATCTTCCACACAACCACTGCAGAAGCATCCCTGTATACAAAAATATGGGATTATAAAAACAGCAAGTAAGTCATGTTAGAGCTTTAAGAACTCAGACTGGCCTTTGAAACAGCATCATCTTGTAAATGAAGCCTGAGCATAGACAATCCACTGCCACAAAAATGTCAGGACCACAGCAACTTATGTCACCTCTGCCCAGGCTGGATAGTGAGCTCTAGAAGATAAATCTTAATTCTTACCCATGAAAAAAGTTCTTCCAAGCAGAGGTTGCATTTAAAACCTGCACCATGTTTAATGAAATTTGGCCCTGATTTCTGTTGTGACCTGTGGGATCTACCATAGATTAAAATGAGTGTAATGAATAATTCCTGAATTATGGAAAAGTGAAATCGTGAATTATCTTATTCTGGCTGCTTGCTTAGAAGTATATTGGGAAATCATTCCAGTCAATAAGGCTGAGTTAAAGACATGCAATGCAAAACAAGAAAATCTTTTTGAGCTGTTGGACCGTGTCCAGAGAAGAGCGACAAAGCTAGCGAAGGGTCTGGAGAAAAAGTCTTAAGAGGAGCAGCTGAGGGAACTGGGGTTGTTTAGCCTGGAGAAGAGATGGCTGAGGGGAGACCTGATCGCCCTCTACAACTACCTGAAAGGAGGTTGTAGCGAGGTGGAGGTTGGTCTCTTCTCCCTGGTAACTAGCGATAGGACAAGAGGAAATGGTCTCAAGTTGCATCAGGGGAGGTTCAGGCTGGACATTAGGAGAACTTCTTCACTGTAAGAGTCGTTAAGCATTGGAATGGGCTCGCCAGGGAGGTGGTGGAGTCACCACCCTTGGAGGTGTTCAAAAAACATTTAGATGTGGCACTGCAAGACATGGTTTAGTGGCTTTAGCAGGCACGGTGGCACCGGGTATACGGTTGGACTTGATGATCTTTGAGGTCTCTTCCAACCATAATGATTCTATGATTCTATGATTCTATGATCTTGTCTTCAAAACTAGAAGAAAGAGACAATCCAAAAATCTCAGTTTAACAAAAAAAAAAGGCAAAA
>NW_009620629.1:0-28760 GCF_000690535.1 Cariama cristata | reverse complement strand
ATGCCGAGTGTTTTATTCTGTGTAGATTGAACTATACAACTGAACAGTGGTCTTTCAAGAACACAATACAAAGATGTGTGTTTATGTGTTTAAATGTATTACACTTTCCTTAAAATTGCATTGTTTCCATCCCTCATCAGCTCTGCATGTAGGAGGAAAATGTAAGTGTTCAGAATCATAGAATTGTTATGGTTGGAAGAGACCTCAAAGATCAACAAGTCCAACTTTCTACCCAACGCCACCTTGCCCACCATGTCCACTAAACCATGTCTTGAAGCGCCACATCTAAACGTTTTTTGAACATCTCCAGGGATGGTGACTCCACCACCTCCCTGGCAAGCCTGTTCCAACGCTTAATTACTCTTACAGTAAAGAATTCCTTCCCAATATCCAGCCTGAACCTCCCCTAGTGCAACTTGAAACCGTTTCCTCTTGTCCTATTGCTAGTTACCGGGGAGACCCACACCCACCTCCCTACAATCTCCTTTCAGGTAGTTGTAGAGGGCGATCAGGTCTCCCCTCAGCCTCCTCTTCTCCAGGCTGAACAACCCCAGCTCCCCCAGCTGCTCCTCATAAGACTTGTTCTCCAGGCCCTTCACCAGCTTTGTTGCTCTTTTCTGGACTCACTCCAGCACCTCAATGTCCTTCTTGTAGTGAGGGGCCCAAAACTGGACACAGTATTCAAGGTGCAGCCTCACCAGGGCAGAGTACAAAGGGATGATCACTTCCCTAGTCCTGCTGGCCACACCATTTCTGATACAGGCCAGGATGACATCGGCCTTCTTGGCCACCTGGGCACACTGCTGGCTCATGTTCAGCCAGCTGTTGACCAACACCCCCAGGTATTTTTCCACCAGGCAGCTTTCCAGCCACGTGTTCCCAAGCCTGTAGCGTTGCATGGGGTTGTTGTGACCGAAGTGCAGGACCCAGTACTTGTCCTTGTTGAACCTCATATAGTTTGTCTTGGCCCATCGATCCAGCCTGTCCAGATCCCTCTGTAGAGCCTTCCTGTCCTCCAGCAGATCAACACTCCCACCCAACCTGGTGTTGTCTGCAAACTTACTGAGGGTGCACTCAATTCCCTCATCCAAATCATCAGTAAAGATGTTAAACAGAACTGGTCCCAAAACTGAGCCCTGAGGAGCACCACTGGTGACTGGCCACCAACTGAATTTAACACCATTTGCCACCGCTCTCTGGGCTCGGCCATCCAGCCAGTTTTTCACCTTCCGAAGGGTATGCCTGTCCAAGCCATGAGCTACCATCTTCTCCAGGAGAATGCCATGGGAGACAGTTTCAAAGGCCTTGCTAAAGTCCGGGTAGACCACATCCACAGTCTTTCCCTCATCCACCAGGCAGGTCACCTGGTCATAGAAGGAGATCAGGTTGAAGGAAGGATCTCAGCCAGATCTGTGATTATTTGAAAGACGGAGTGACATTAGCAGGGATTCATTTTGCCAGCAGCCTTTTGGCTTCAGGGAAACCCAGAAGTCCCAGTAAGAGGACTCACATGCTCTTACAGAGTTTATTGCTTCATCCTCCAGGGTGATCAGGAAGGGGTGAAGAAATGCCAACTGTATGCACTCTTCTGATGCCTTGTTGGTATTTGTGCACTGAATAGGGACACTCCATCACTTGAGGAGAAACAGTGACTAGAGCAGACCAGTAGGCACTGGATCCAGCTCTCTATTCTGGATTGACTTGTGCTGTGAATTAAATTGAAAAGGTTAGTCTGCATTATAGCGATGACATCCCCTACCTTGCTTTTCTCCGTTACTGTTACTCTAACTTGCTATCACCAACAAAAGAAAGAGGGCAAATTATGATCTAGATGTAACACATAACAGATGTTTCATTTACTACTGCAGACAATAGTATAGAGTGTTTTTTCTGTCCTCTCCTCTCATTTTGACTTCTCTTCTGGTCTTAAGTTGGATTCCAAAAGTCACCTCTCTGTTTTAAAATAGTTTTCCTCACTTTAGTTTTAGAAGATGTTCTTCTTAGGTCACCCACATCCCAGGAAGAGTGTTCCTTCTTTCTCACTACCTGTGTGAAAGCACTTTTTCCATCCTGTCTCTATTTGAGCAAGTCGCCCTCTGGCTCAGAAGTCCATAAGCATTGAATGAACCAAAAAGAGTGACTCAGGACATATTAAAGAGATTGTTAATTCAAGGGGTTTGAACAGAATCTGCAAACACAGTTGGAACCCTGTGTCTTGACGAGGTGTGTGAGGAAATAACAACGATAAAAATACAAACAACACAGTAATGACTTATATTCCGTAAGGGAGTTCAGAATAAGAAATTATTTCAGAGAGAATGACACTCAGTGTCAGAAAGAGGTAACAGCATGCACCAGCAGGAGAAAAATGGGACTACCCTGGTGTTTCTTCAGTTTGCATTTGCTGATCACCTGAATTTAATCATAGAGAGCATGCTACTGGTCCTCTGTAAAGCACAATGAAAACAAATGACTAGGTAGCATCTGAAAACACTGATGGTGAAGAACACAGGTAACTTCATTCAATTACAACATAGAAAAATTACAGTGTGAAAACCCAGCTTGAAATTGTACAGTCTTGACACATAATTAATGCCACTGAATAGAAAATGAAATCCCTAGTATTAGTACCACCACTCCAAAAAAAGTGTTCTTTTAGAAAAAATTCTGAGGGAACATAGAAGCAAGATGATATATGGAACTGCCTTAGTAAGTTCCTGGTGGTCTGTATCGGTATCTGTATAGGTAATACATTACTTCCATATAAAAATTCATTTGTGTTTAACTTATCCATTAAATGGACCGTGGGGTTTGGAATCTATTTAAATTCTCTTAATATTTCTAAAATCTTTACCTTGGTAACAGCCTCCAGTATTTATTTCTACTGGGCAATTACGTATTTTCTGAAATAATCTGAAACAAAAATAATCATTCCTATACCATTTATAAATTCAGCAATTCTTTGGCTATAATTCAATTCTCCTTTTGATACTGACATTCAGGCCATCTCAGATATCCCATGAAGAGAAAGTATTCTTGTGGAGAATACAAAGCCCTTACAGATGTTCTTTCAAACTTTCCTCTAACCTGAAAGGAAAACAAATCCTTGATCATTTGAAAAAGATAAGGCTACAAAAAAATGGTCATAGATACAAATGAATAAATAAATACTCACATTAGTTTTATTTCACAGAAGACAAAATGAAAATAATGTGAGTTTTTTAATTTAAAGTCCCTTTTTTGGTGTATTAAAGCTGTAAGTCACAAGTGTTAAAAATTCTGCTTAGAAATGTTATTGACCAAGCACACTATAATGGCTTGCTTTCATTACTCTTTAATGCCATTTTTTTCTTATAAAAAAGCACAAACAAAAAAAGTCTTTTCATATTAGGTAACTATTATTGGGTTTTGTCAGAATGGGTTTCTTTTCAGGAAAAGAAAGGTGTTCTAACAACATTTCCTACTTAGACAGATTCTGATGGAATTTCCTGAGTCCTTTGGAGGCTTGGGTTCATATCCTCGCACGGCCACAGACCTTGTTGGACAGCTTGTACTTAGCTTCATGGTTCAGCTGAGATAATAGCACTTTGCTGTTTTGCAGATTTCTCAGGCCTTAAAGACTGCAGTGTTCTCCTATGCTATAGCAACAGAAGCTAGACACCTACCACCTCCAAGACACATGGGCATCATCAGGACCTCAAGATCCTCACTTGCCGCCAGATTCCCTAGTTATCCATGCAGCATAAGCATTTCTTACCCTGGTTTGCTGGAAAGGAAGCCAGCTACGTTCCTGGGAAGAGAAAATGGGGCACAGAGGGTTGAGTGACCACACATCCTGACCATAAAATATCCTGCATAGCACTAGTTCATTTTTCTTGCTCTGCCGGCTACATCCATAATCCATCACACCCACCAAAGGCAAAGGGTACTTAGTAGCCAACAGGTCAATGTTTGGAGAACTCTTTTCACTACTTTTCACTACTCTATATTTTTCACAGCAGAAAAAACCAAATTATTATCAGCGGCAGAGAACTGAATGTTCCAGAAATATATTTGTTTCACACACTAAGTATTTGAGTCATGTTCAAGCTGACAGGATGGCCTGCTCCAAAATCTGTCCTCCATTCTTGTCACCACTTGCTATTTACTTTATTTATTTTCACATTTATGGAGCGCTTCTGTTAACCATCTCTGAGGCATGTTCACAGAAAACAATCATTAAAACCACAGAATCATCAAATGGTGAAGATGATTGGAAGGGACCTCTGGAGGTCAACTGGCCCAACTCCTTGCTCAGGCAGCGCTACCTGGTCCTGGACATTTTTGTCCATGGTCAGTTGCCCAGGACTATGTCCAGAGGACTTTGGAATAACTCAAAATAAATGGGTACCAAATATATGCAGACTTTATGGTAGATACCTGTAGAACATTTGGGTTCTGGAGGGCACAGTAAGGAATAACATGATTTTTTTTGATATGGTTAAAACACCATGTGTGCCTGTGCCTGTAAAAATATTGCTGAAGTGTAAAAAAGTCCTATGAAGTTAATGAAACAAGTCAACACACTTCTCTGCAAAGTTTAAAAACAGCTAAGGGAAATCCAAAGCAGTTTTTCTTTCAGACACAGAGGTTATCATGCCCAGTAACACTGAAGTGAGCAGGTATGCTACTAGGTAAGTGTAAAAGCAGTTCAATTCAGATGTTCAATTCAACTACTGCTTTTGAATGCAGAATATATCTGGTAAATTATGGTGTGATCTTTGTGAACTTTACCTGGAACAGAGGACATGCAGCACCCACCAAAGAATCGAACTCAATTCAAGTTTTTTAAATGGTGCTCCTAGGTGAAGAAGAACAGGAGAGGAAAGGAGGCAATACAGTAACTATTAGCACACACAATACTCTTTGTGGGCCTAAATTAATACATTTGAACAGATTTTATGCCAAAGTTATCAATTTCAGACTAAAATTTTAAAAAAGGATTTTTTTCATTTGTAGTTATATAGATTTTAAATTATATTTGAAGTGCATAGAGAGTAGAAAGAATACACATTAGTAAAGTCAGAGAAAATTATAGTGTAGAGTCAAGCTTGATTCTTATAAATAAGGGTCAAAAGTTTATTCTGCAAAAAAGGTATTATCTATTCTCTCAATTGAACAAATAAGTTCATTTCAGACTTTGATGCAGAGGTTACAAAGTGTCAGTGAAATCAGAAAACAAGTATTAACAGGAAAACTACAGAATGGCAGTTCTATGTTCAAAGAATATCATTCTTATTCTCTCTTTCCTTTTCTCTTGCTTTTTAAATCCCAGATCGTATAAACTTTTTAATTCACCCTGATCAATATAATACATGAATTTGCCTCTTGTCTAATTTTTCCTTTTTTTTGGCAGCAACAAAGCATTACTGTAATGAAATAATTTCTGGCTGGCATGGTGCCCAGCAAACTTGAGGAACCATTGAGACTGGTTTACTTTCATTCCTCACAACAACCATTTGAATAAAAATTTCTGGGAGAATAATTTATTTCTCCTGCAGTTTTATGGCATTTCAATGGCCTGAAATATCCTATTTGATGGCAATTCGCGTCATTATGGGTCTGCCATAAATGATGCAAATTGCCATAAAACGTTGGGAAAACCCTACATCACATCTTTATCTAGACTTCTCAGTGATGACTTTTGAGTTTGCTTCAGATAATTTTATTCATTTAGTTGCAGAAAAACATACCCCTCTTATCAGGTGTTACTGGACAACATATTTGTTATTTTTTGGTGAGTATTAAATGGGGCAAAGAAATAGAATTTTTTTCCAGTGCACTAAGCAACACCTCAGGAGTAAAGAAAAACACATCGATTCTGACATTGTTTACTACCAGCTAAAAAGAACCACCTACAGATTTTCTTTTTTTCCCCCTCCCTGTGGAACTCACATTACAACCAGATTAACAACCCTGATCCCTATCCATGTTACTGTTATTAGACAAAAGTGCTTACACCTTTAGGAAAGGGACTTGCCTCAGTCTAAATCTTGCTACAGAAGATTGTCTATCTCATTTACTGCCTAACTATCAAGAGTTGAAATATCAAACGTATGAGAATCTGTGATGGAAAATACAGGAAGGTTGTAAACAGTAACTGCATTTCTGTTCAGTGATATATTGGCTATGAGAAGAGACAGTCTACCACATGGATGTAGGGGCTTGCCTATCTTTCCAGCTGTCACCAGGTATTTCCAAAGCGCCCGTCACATTTATATAGGGCAAAGTCTATGCTCACCTTCATTATCATGAAACTCTGTTAATAATTATTTTAATATCAATAATAATTAACTCTGATAATAATAATTAATTTGACTAAGTGTAGTCTATCACTTATCACACATTCAGATTTAAGGCAACAGTAGGTCCAGTACAAATGCAGTTATCTGAGAGCATCCTCAGTGAAACAGGAACAAGGCTACCTAGTACAGCACCAACAATGTAGCCTCCCCTTCATCAGGAGAAATTCTGACCAGGAAACAGCACGTACATTCTGACCTAGAACAGGAAAATGATACAACCTTGTGATGCCACTTTCATGTAAATTGGACACTATTCATCCCACCAGAACTTTGACATACTGAGCTATGCACACTGGTGTGAACTGGCAGTAACTTCTTTGAAATCAATGGGGTGGTCCTGGATTTATGCCAGTGTAGTGGACACAAGGATCTGGCCTAGTATTTTGGCAGAAACTCCAAATATTCCCTCTGAGATCACACCTGGACACCAAAAAATAATCTCAGACATAAGATTTTCACCAAGGCTTTTCAGTACAAGCATGAAAACCAGATAAAGCAAATAATGAAGATGTGTTGGATCTTCATCAGCAAAAACCATGGTTCTACTATCCTGACCCTGATCACAAATCAGTTGCCACCATAAAGCCTGATAGTGGGTCGCAATCCCAATTTCTCTTTGATTAGATAAAACTGAACTTCTGAAATCCATTCAGAGAGGACAAAAAGGAGCGAGCTGCTTCCTGGCCCCACTGTTCACGGCCACCCTCATGCAAAGAGGCTTACCCACTTCGGTGAACAATCCAACAATCTGAACACTTTTCTTCCTTAGGCTGGGGAGGGAGAATAAGACTGTTGTTATTCATGTGTTTTCACACTTGAAAGATTCTTACATACTTGGAAGATCCCATATGTAGGAAAGGAAGAAGCAGAAAGATTGAGATTTGGGACTCTACTTCCAATCAGACAATAACAATAGCAATTTCTGCACTTACTGTAGCAATATACGTCTGTAAGAGCTACTCATTCTCAATTTTAATCACCTGCAATAAAAGCACTAAGTGTGGCAAAAGTTTAGATGGAATATGAGCAATCAACAGCTTCCCAGAACAGGTTGTCATTCACTGTGATTCTCAGTTTTCCTCTTTTGCTTTACTGTGGCTCTACTGCCAATATTGCCCAATTCCTACAATAGCACAGGTCCACTTTGCTGAAAAGCTCACTCGAAAGAAACATAGATATCTCCGATCTAGTCCATGCTCCAAAAAGAATCTCCCTGCTTTTCAGACTGACTTTTTTGGCACTACGCAAATTCCATTCCAGATTTGGATGCTCTTTAACATCCTGCCTCTTCTTTACACAGAGGATATCCGTTCTGTCCTGACATCATAAATTCTTAGCACTTTATTCAATTCTCCACAGACAGCAATGAAAAGATACAAAATTGAAAACTTGTTCCAATTCTCAAGTGTATGTAGTTGTTTCAGGGCTTCCAAATAATTTACTAGCATTCTTATTTTATCTCCGAACATAAAAGTAGCTTGGACACATTTACAAGATTAATTTATTGTGGTTTAGCTTCATTCTCAAAAAAGTCTGTTGATGCCATAGTTGTCTGTAGTCTGAATGACTTTGCCAGTTGGGTTACAGTTGTGCCGCTAAAGTAATACCCAATGAAACAGTAATCTAAGAAATGCAAGGTGCTGACTTAATAGCGATTATCCGAGTAAGTCTACCTAGATATATAGATATATCAACAGTAATTCTCTCTGTTCTTTGCCTGATAATACACTACTCTGGGATTATACTATACCAGTAGCATATTTCTTCCATCTTTATACTGAGTATGATGAGTATGGGACGGAGTACTTCATTGGTCAGTTTTGGTCACCTGTCCCATCTGCTCTTTCTGCCAGATGCAACCCTTTTATGTCTTTTTATTTGTGGAACATAAGAGAGCCTACAGTGACCTTGGTTCCACAGGAATACGCATAAACATGGGGCTTTCTGCCTACCAATCCCACCATTACTTTGGTAACAACTATAAACATCAAGCATTACCAATTCTGAAAGCAGATACTGTCTGAAAAACATGTAGCCAACTTCAGAAAGTGCAGTTACTTAGAAGAAACTTGTCTGAGGGAAAAACCTGCTGAAAGCAGAAAAGGTCCTGGTTTAGCCAAACCAGGACATAGTGTTGTTGACATCCCACCGATAATTAGAGATGTTCAGGCAGTTTTGTCAGTTGCTAACTAATTTGCCAAAAGGTTTAATTTTGTGAGTCATCAGCCCTATTCACTGTAATGATTTGAGCAGTATTTCAATAACATCTGTGATTGTTAAAACAATGTTAACTTCAGTTTTCCATCATGGGTGAATGCAACAAATTTGTTATTTGCAAAGAAACATCATGTTTGCTTCTAGTCTGCAGACCAAGTCACACTTGAAACATGTAATAGTAGCAGAAGAAACAGAAGAATCATGACCCAACACCAGGCTGACAGAGAGAATAAGAGACCTGCCATTTCCCAGCAGATGACTAATTTGA
Source organism: Cariama cristata (assembly GCF_000690535.1). NCBI lineage: Eukaryota > Metazoa > Chordata > Aves > Cariamiformes > Cariamidae > Cariama > Cariama cristata. The sequence goes on along the minus strand of NW_009620629.1, from coordinate 19,931 downwards.
TAATCCATAAAGAGCAAAAATTCACAGTTATGTCCTCCGTGTCCTGTCTATACAAGTCAGTCACCATAGATATATGCTGTAAAATGCTGATTACAGATACTTAATCATTCATTAAATTTGATCTCCCTGAACATCAGCTGTTCTGGATTAGTTCTGTTTAGTAAGTAATCACCAGGAAGAAACTTTCTTTTTTTCAATCCCTCCTACTACAAACGTCAAACAACATATCCAGAAAGCATTTCAGTGACGGAATCCAGGTGGACGGCTGTGAGAAATGGCCCCCATCTTGTTAATGTGAACTCCAAATAATGTAAATGTAGCAGTAAGGAGCGGTCCTGGCACTTCTTAAATGTTCTGGGACAAATGTAAACAGAACCAAGAGGAACTGATGAACTTAAGTCCTTCTTGCTCTTTGAGTTCTTGATTACAAAATACCTTTAGCATTAACAGTAATATTCAAGGAAATATCACGGAAGTAGAATACAAAATATTTTTGTCAGTGAAGGTGACAGAGACATAAACAGGAAAGTGCTGAAAAATTGTACTATGCTGTAACTCTGTGCTATAGGCTAACTCCACATATGTGTCCTGCTTCTATTTTACAGCTTCTTCAGGTGAGAACTGCCCACAAAGCTGCCTTGTAAAATTTGGAAAAGACTCCAGTCAACATAAGCCCTCCTAAAAGCTTAGCAAGGACACCCAGGGGAACACCATAGAGAGTCATACTTAAAAAGTGTAGCCATTTCCCATTTGGAGCATGAACTTTGTTCATGGGGCAGCCAAAAAAGCCAAGAAAGCTAGAGAATAAGCCATTTAAAATGAAGTTTTCTCTTCTTTATTATACCACTCTCTGAGGGGCTTTTAAGAATAAAAAGTGCCACCATGAGAGCTTCCCTGAGAAGACTTCACAGGAACACTCTAAGACAGCTCTCTAAAGACCCCAAATTCAAACTGGAGATATGTCCCTGGGACCCAACATAAGTGAGAACACATGGGAACTGAAAGTCTTGTCCCAACAGTTTTTGCCAGCATGAACAGGGAACCTGCAGCAGTGTGGGACTAGTGGTGAAGTCATCAAACAGGAGCTATGAAGCAAAAGCTGGTCTACAGTTAAGGGGTGAAATATTTTACTGATCATCACTGGCTCCTCTGGAGGAGGTTTCCAGGAGAGTGTTGTGCTAAAGCTTCTCTGACTTGCCCAAAGCAAAACAGATTTGCCCAACACCAAAGGAATATGTGACTGGGTGCAGAGAAGGCAAGGTGGTAAAAATGTAACTGCAATGTACACGGATTTCCTTCCCTATGGGCAATAAATCTTCACTCACTGTTCTTAGATGAGCAGAACATGATTTACCAGTTGCTATGGTGGGTTGCTTCTACAAACCTTGCAGATGTTCCATCAACAAGACAAAAATCAACTTCTTTTTATAATATTCAGATAATAAATAAAAAAGAAAAAATAACATTCACTAGCATTTGAAAGAAGCAACACCCATCAAAAATAAAGAGAACACACTGTTTACACACTGCTCGCAAAGCTAAAGGATTTTTTTCTGTTGTTCAGGAGAACAGTAGTTCAATGGAACTATATGAAAAATTTTTTGAAGTCCCAGCTATGATGTCTGAAGAAAATCAGGACAATGGTACTCTTAAAAATCAGGTTAATTTAGGACATTTGTAGGAGATTTTATATTAATCTCTTACTTAATCACAAAATGGTTTGTGTGTCTGATCTGCTTAGAAGGTAACTGCTCTGTGATAGCATCTATCTAACTTTATATTTTGTACCACATCAATTATCTTACTTCTGATTAATAAGTTACAAATAATTATAATGCTATTTAATGCTATAAATTAGCACATTAATAATTGCTATAGTAATTCTAGGACTGAACTCATATATTAATAGTAAGTTACTCCTTCTTTCTCCAATTCTTTTCCAAAACTAAATGAAAGACATTCTGAATTCAGGGAAGAACTGCAAGAAATAGGATAAAAGATACTTGAAAGTAAGGCATAGAGAGCTGCTCCCAGCACAAAACCTTTCCTGATGCTTGTTGCTTCTTTGGTTTCTTTAGCTGACTGGAGCTGAACCTGTCAGGAAGAATAAAATACTTACCAGAGAGAGAGAGAGAATTTGTCAGTGTGCATTGGGGGAAGGGTTGTATGCGTGTGCCTCTGTGTGTGTGTCTGTAATAACTGAGGCTCCATTCCAGTCAGCAGAACCTGAATTTCAGCTTAAACTTTGGGTATCAGATGATCGTCATAATGATTCCTACTGCCACTTCGCTCTCCATGGCAAAGTACGTAAAGCATCTGCAGCTGAGCTGAAATTAGCCCTATCCTGATGTCCCTCTCTAAATGTTTCTCCGTTATCTCCCACTTGTCTTGATAGCTAATACAGTTCCTACAGCTGCTATATCATATTAGGTCAGAGCGATGAAAACGAATGCCATTTTCTTGATGGCTTATGCAGAACTGTTGTAATTTGAATCAAGTCTCCCTAGCCTCTTTCTTTCTCTCCTATTTTTTCTCCCCCTCATACCGAATATATTGGGGGCCTGGCGAGCTGCCATTCTAACTGCACATTAGAAATGGTAGAGTTTTCCTCTCTCTGATTCTCTAAAATGAGTTCACCAAAAGGTGCAGACCCAGCACATTTGTGGTTTTTCCTATAAATTACTTTAACACTGTGTCCAATCATATATATAATTTCAGATTTTCAATTTCAACTCACTGCTGTGTCAGCACAGACTCCACTGATATGTCTAACGTATTTAGCTTAAAATGAAACGGATGGCATTTCATTACCAGGAAGATAATATTTTTGAATATGTTTGCTGCATGGCAGGATCCATCATTATTCTGCCATTTTATGTTCAGAGTGTGTAATAGCTTTTTAATGCTTTGATGTATTTTATTTATATATGTAATATTTTTCTAATATCATGGGGTGGTTTAACTCATTGGACACATTATAAAATCTTAATTGAATGCTTTTAAATATTAGTTAGGGGGGAAAGGTTTAACAAATTGCCAATATTTTGTTTGAAATTTAACAGACAGTAGTTGAAACACCGAAAAACCCATCTTATTCTCACTCCTTCCCGTTGCTCCTCAGCTCCCTCTGACACACAAAACACTTTGAAAGGCAAAAAAAGGGGAAAGAAAATCCCACAGTCCCCTGAGACGTTCAAGCTGTCAGCATGAAGGTAAGTAACACAGGAAATCTTGAATGTGCCCAACTGTGAATGACAGAAGCCCTCTTATTGGAGGAAGTTTCTGACAGGCCTGAAATCCTTAATACCTGGTTTCTCAGTCCTTTGACCAAAGTCATGGAATTTTAAAACTACTAAGAATTTCTTCAAAGTTGGTTTTGATGGTTTTGGGGTTTTTTTTCTGCTTGCAAGGAAATTATACTACTTGTGTACATTATCGTAATGCCACAGCTAAAAGCATTCCGAGTGAACAGGTAAGTATTAAAGGGCATTTCTTGATATTAGCAGTAAATGCTGAAACGAGCCATGCTAACTGCTCCTTGCACTGGAGTAGTCCTGTTGTTACGCTCTGCATGCAATTGAATAAGAATGCTCTTTGCTTAAATGAAAGTTGTCGTATTACAGTGTGTGATGTTAACTATGACCTTCTGCATCCAATTTTTTTAAATTATCATGTTCTTTTTGACTTTTCCTTTTAAAAGAGCTATAGCCATTCATTTTTCCAATAGTTTCTGTTTGTTCACAGAAAAGACTCGTTCCCTAGATGATCAGTTTTATATTGCAGAAAGCTTCATTTTCCCTAAACTATTTCAACTACACTCTTCAGAGAGGAGGAAATGCATTACCATGCTTCTTATAGCAGGGGCAAGGTACAAATAAGTTAAAGTCAACCTTCTCAAGTAGGATTGCTCACACTTTAGTACTTAAAGTTTGTGCGATTTCATGTTTTTCAGAGGTACCAGGCAACTTTTAATCCTTTTGAATCTGGCTATACATTTCTGAAAATCTGTTTACTTCTTTAGACATCTAAATACGGAGCTAGGGACCTGTCTTTGCATTTTGTGGCCAAAAGCCCTAGTCATCAAGGGTAGTTAGGCATTTAGGTTGTGTTGAAACATGAAAGTATTTCAGACCTAAATATTTTGCAGGATCTGATTTTGACAACGAGGTGGTTAGTAGTATACATCAACAGACAGTATTTTATTTTTTTATTTTATCTTATTTTACTGCTTGCTCAGACAGGCAGAATATCAAGTTTATTTTTGTGGACAGTGGCAATTTTTTACATGAACTAACTGATTTTAAATAACTAGCAGAAATACTTAAGATGGGGGGTGGGAGGAAGGAAAGAATAAAAAAACATGTAATTAATAATTCCCAGGAAGAAGAGTCTGAAAATTATAATAACACATTGTTTGTTGGTCTAGTGGGAATTTGTGCTGAAAAATGAGAATATCAAAGGAGCTCTATGCTTCCTTAGCAAAAGATATTGGAAAATAAAACATATTCTAGGTAAGTCCTTTTTATTTATTGTTGGGGTTTAATTTCTTCTTTTAAGTTTTTCCCTGTGTGACAGACTACAACAATAATTCATATCTAAAATATAACAGGCAGTTTCATAACAGCTCTTTCTCATACCTCCTAAATAGACGGATTATGAAGGAAACAGGTGCAACTCTCTTTCTCCACAATCCACAACATGTTTTCGCCTTCTTACTGTTTTATGCAGACCACTTCTCCATCATCCAGTACAACATATTAAACTAGATTTTTCAAGGGAGTTTTCTATGTCCAGGTGTCTGAGTATGTATTAGCAAATAGATCCAGGGAAGTTAGTGTGAAGACATCCATGCCTGTATTATTCACCTGTATACGTTTTCCAAGTATTGTTCTGGGAGTGCCCTGCTCATGGGGCTTTTGCAGTTACATTCTACCTGAAGATCACGCAGACATCACCAGCTGCAATGCCAATGTTAATGTCAAAACATTACAGCAAAAGTCTCAGAGTTTTCTAGATTAGCACACATAAATGGGGACCAAGTCAGAGCCTCCTAAATAAACAGCATCTGCAAGGAGACAATTGCCTGATTCTAGACTCAGGCTCCACTCTCCTTAGTAAATTTGGAAGGTAGTCCAAATATTTTGAAGGCCAAGGTTTTGTTTTCAAAACCAATCTCAAGGAGTAGTTGAATCTTGATGCAGCAGTGGGATTTTTTACTGCCTAGTGCACCTTTTCATAAAGAGCTCGAACAGCCACATCTTTGATCTGTACCTCAGTTTCTCCCTTGCAAGCTAATGGTAAAAATGCTTACTCACTGGAATTATGAGTCACACAAACTGAAAGATTAGTTATCTTGACGCCCTTCAAGACAATTAACCCCACAGTACATCCATCTCTGAACATAAGGCAGTGCCTCATTGAAGTAGCCCAGTCCTGAAGCTGAATGTATTCAACTACATGTACCTTTGTCTAGAAGCTACCCTCAATCAGAAGCTGGTCTCCCTTAGTAGCTGTACCATTACCCTGCAAGCCTCCAGGGAAACTAATTAAACCTAATAGAAGCTGCACTCCATTTAAAGCTGTAGAGAAAATTAATTAAATACTGTAGGAACCCTGGGTTTGAAATGAAGATGTATGGCAAATGCAAATCAATCCACATATCCCAGCATCCTTCCTAAGTAATTTTAACTGTGCTGTAGAGTGTTGTCCCGTGTATATATACTGTATGCTAACAGTGGAAGAAATGTATCACAGAAAACTATTGCAAAAATTCTGGAAGTTTTGTTATTCTTTAAATTGGAACATCACAAGAAAGCAAAAGTTTAAGTTGACTTATCAAAAGGCAATGTATTTATTCAGCAATAAAATATGGTCATCCTTAATTATTTCTTTATACTATGTTGAGAATATATTTTGTCCCACATTCTGAAGGAGATTTGGCAGGAATTACAGCCTTCAGTATCTTGGATGCTCTGGGTCTGTGTCCATCCATCAAAAGGTTGCTTATCTGACCTGTATTTATCTATCTTAGGTCAGAGACTTCCTCAACAGCTGAGGAGAAGTAGGACTATTTGTGCAGAAACATTTGGCCTCATACTGAACTAGGAGCACATTTTCTAAGACAGTTTTCTCACCAATAGCACAAAGTGATGATTATGCACGTTGGTGAGAATTCTAATATAATTAGTGCCATACACTCTTCACTTAAATTCCAGGGCAAGACTGAGTTGAGTTAGTGAGAAGAACACACAGAGTACTAGGTTGATTTGCTAAAACATCATTGCCAGGTACTGAGTTCCTCAACATATCATGTGATTTCATTATGGTTGTGCAATGTAGAGTAGAATAGAATAGAATAGAATAGAATAGAGTACAGTACAGTAGAGCACAGCAGAGCAGAGCAGAATAGTTCAGTTGAAAGGGACCTACAACAATCATCTAGACCAACTGTAGTCAAACAGCAACCTTAAAGAAACAATTAAGCACCACCTAAGGCAAGGCCTAATCCACATTTGTGGATTACATCAGTCCCAGTCCTGCATCTGCAGAGAAACTGCAGATGTGGCCAAGGTGTCACACCTCTCTGATACTTCTGGCGCTAACTAAGGTGACCATCCCGAGGATTAGTCTAACTGGATCCTGAATACTCCAAGAGTTGGGAAAGTATAAAAGCTGCTAATTCTCAAATAAACTCCTTCCAGCCCTATGCTAAGGAAAATTTTGCAAGTGGTGTCAACTTTTAAAAAAAAATAAATCTGTGCAATGCAGCCAACACACAGAACTTAGAATTGCATGTACCTCAACCAGCAAGTTTCTGGATATTAGACCCTTGTTTCTAAGGGCAGTTGAGCAGCTGTGGTTCTCACTGAAACCTAACAGAAACTGCAGGAACTGCATCCTTCTCTAGATTGTCCCATAAAATCTAATCTCTGCCGAGGTAGCATATAATCCACAGCTACCCTGAATAGACTAGGCAAACATAGAAATAAAGCAACACTCTATTCTTTGATAATCAAAAGTTTTAAATGAGGATAGATTACCTTTTCCTCCAAGCCTAGGACTACTTTTCTTTGACTTGATATTTTCATTTTAGCAACTTCTTAAACGAGAAGATATGCAGGAATGTGAGCTCTAAACTTTCAGAATCTTCAGCTGCTGACATGACAAGCCACAACACGATGGAAATAATGTGGCTTCTTGCTACACTTTAAATCTGAGCTGTCCACAGCTATGTGCTTAAGTGCAAACTGTCTTGCTGTCCCCCTTTCGTTTCACATATCAGGTCCCACCATAGCAAAAAAAAAAAAAAAAAAAAAACCACCACTATTTTTATATACTTTGAACTGATGGGTCCTTTCTTAGTTCCCCTGCATAGGACAACATGGAAACTGTTCACAGGACTTGAAAAGCATCTCCCCATCCAGTTTCTTGGGTTTACTTTCACTTTTGTACTAAATTACCTACCTTAGTTTAAAAAAAAAAAAAAAGTATATAAACTTTATTGGTAAAGGTAACTGTTGTTATACCCTTCTCTGGAACATAGCTATACACTAATACCTCTATTTTATAGATATTCAATGTCTGGACATGTTCTTTGCATAAATCTTAACACAACAACATTTGAAATTTCACGGTCTTTCATGATATGTTAGCCAGATATCAGCCACACTAGCAAGAAATATCTTCCTGGAGAAGAAAATGTAGATTTGTTACAAAGTATATGCTTCCAAGCGCCCCTTCTACAAGCGTGAGCCAGAAAAGAGGAGTAATTCCAAGAGACCCAGACAGGAATGAAATAGCACAACTGCAAATAGTGTTTTAAAAAAAAATTAAGTAGATCGAAATAAAATATAGGAACCAGGATTATCTCAAAAGTGTCTTTTGGGGTTTGTTTTATTTTTTTTCATACTTACACTTGAATGCTTCTTTACTACATTTTCTCCAACAGATGAGATTCTAGCATCCAAACCATTGAGCAGGCCAAGGTTCTGCTAGTTTGTGGCAAACCACCAACTGAGTAAACACAAGTCTATCAGAAGCCATCTTGAAACAGACTTTTAAGGGACAGCCCCAGCTGTGAAACAAACTCCCATGAAAACTAAAGGCCATCCTAAATCTCCGCATTTTCCGCTCTAAGTGAAAAACATATTTAATCTGCCTTCTTCCATATAAATGTAGAGCTGAATGCCCTTTAAAAGTAAGAGAAATAAAAAACTACACTGCCCTAACAGTCCTCCTCCTCAAGAGAGAGAGAGACTAAGAGAAAGAACATGGATTAGTTACAACACATAATGCACAACATAGGTTTATCAACATTCAAAGCAATAAGGATTATACAGTCGGTATAATCAGAGAAAAAGGAAGCAAAGTGAAAAGAAATACAGCTATCAGCTTCTGAAAGAGGTTTTGAAATGTTTGCCTTAATAAACAGATATATTTTATGGACATCCCATTAGTGGTTACCAGCATAAATGATGTTATACTTTTTAAAAGCCAACTCTTTTAATCTCTTAGCAGTTTAGCACTGTGTAATTCTGCTGACTTCATTCAATTTTGTTTTATAATGAAGTAGCTGTTTGAAATTGGGCCCATAATTTTACTTATTTTTAACCTGTGAAAAGTTTGTTAGCTAATGAGCAATGTTTTCATACAGCCTAAGCACATCAGTTGCTCATGTGCTATTAGACCTTTATAGATATACATACAAACACATTCAGACCAGAAACTTACTACCCAGAGCAAAAACATTGTTCAGTTAGGAACTCTAGTTACTAGTCTCGAAGATTCTTATGTTAAATCAAATTACGTAATGAAGACTGTAATATTTCCACAATAAAACTTGGGCTTTGGAACATAAAGTGTAAAGATCTCCATAGCATCTTTATTTGACATTTATCCACTAATACAAAGATGGGATATATTCCAAGCATACTCCAAGACACAGAGGTTTGAATCCAATTTATACAAAGATGTCTTCATCTTTCTAAGACGATAAAAAGGAACCTGAAAAATGTGAACATGCCAGGTTTGGGGCCTGTTTATATTGTACTAATAATGAGATCAACTTACTTGGCAAATGTGTGTGAGGCTTCTAGTTGTTTTAACTAAAAGGAACTAACCAGGTAACAATGTATTAAATCATGGATGAGTCTGAAGAAGTATCTTTAAAACCGCCCCTTAGCAGTTTTTTTATGATGAGCCACAGAAGTAGCGCATGATTTTTTATCATTGTTCCATAAGAGTCAAAGTGCAAGTCCCTCATGTGGAATTACTGTATGTTGCAAAGTTCGTAACTTGGTCATTCACGGATTTGCTATAAAATTCATACATGTGTTAACTGGATTTTGTCCTGACTTATATGTCTGGAAGTCACTAAATTTGAAATTACCTCAACCAGAGGCAGTTCTTAGCACTGACTTATTCATACCAGTTATTACAGAAGGTGAGACAATCACCTCTCCTGCTTGAATGTACCACTGGATCTGCTTAAGGAAATAGTGCCAGGTATACCCTGACTCTGGAGAGCACTGCTGTGCACCTGTGTAACGATACATCAGCAAAAGGATTTTCTTTTCTTTGACAACAGATCTTGATGCACCATAGTGGACTATTCTGCAGTACACACTGGTGTTCTTTTAGACTTGATTGTGGGAAATACGTAATATTCCAATTTATCATCTGCTCTATCCATATCTTGCCCTCCTCACAAAAAAAAATTCTCTTTCTCTCTGTGGCGGGCAAAAGTGTTGTGCTTCCTCCTGTGTACTCAGATAACAATCAGTCCACACATTTGTGACTTCACTTTTTGGCAACCACAGTTGAAACAGTAGCAGTCTTGAAAAGCTTTACCTGATTGAAAACACAACAGCTTCATGCTAAGCAGAGTTGAGTGACTTGTGTCACTTGGAGCCCTCAGCCTACAAGAATTAAAAAAACTTCCCATACATGGAGGCTCAGACTTGAAGTTCCATTTCTATTTTTAAAGGTTTTCCACTCCTTAAGCCCTGAGCTACTCCCAGAGCTGTTTCTTAACCCTCAGTCACAAATTTTCCAGAGCCACAGTGTATTCAGGACAACAAAAGAGACTCATGAAGACAGGGATGCAGACCTCATTGTAAGAATGAATGCAGGCAGCACTATTATTTGCAGAAAAAAATGAAATCTCCAGAATTTCCTACAGTGAAAAACAGTCATAAGGGAAATTTACTTCATAATACTGTGTCTCTTCTGCTCCAGTATCTTTACTCTTGAAAGCTGTCATATCCTATCTATAAGTCAGTCTTCTCTCCATCACAAGAAACACAATTAAACATCTCCTCTAACATTACCACTTACACTTAACTTTCTGGACAGTTAACCAGGAGTTCTCACTCGAGATTCTTTGATACATGAGATAGATGCACACAGACAATACAAAAAATAATGAATGAAGAGCAAAGCAGAATTGCCCATAGTCTTTCAGAATTAATTAATGGTGGAGGGCAACAGAAAAGAAGCCTTGATATGGCTCAGCAGAGCAGAGGGGAGAACCAGGCAGTCAGAGCAACTTGACAGAATAGTCAGTCACCATGAACAAGTGGAATAAACATGGCCAGAATTTTCTGAGATTTTGTTTTATGCTTACTGCACATTTTCAAAAGTTTGGGAAGGAATGAGAGTTATGGAAAAACACATTCACAGAAATGATTTTCCAGTACGGCAAAAGCTGTGTTAGGTATTCATTCAAAGTGCTGTCGAATCACACATACAAAAATTACTGCTTAATGGTTTTATTGAACACTCTGATCCCCCTGCTTCTGAGCCCCTTACTGTGGTTATGCAAAAGAAAGCAGGAGGCATGTGGTTCGTAAGTGGAATGAATTGATTTCTCTTCTATAGATTTAGCTAGTGTTTATCATCAACTGCTTCTGCACCAAAGCAGTTATGAGTGACTTGACCTCACTGGGAGGCTTTTTTGCATTTGAAGGACTTTTCCACTATCAACTTGCATACACTTGCCAGCAACTTTTCATAAAATTGTGATAGATGTGTTGCAGAAATTGAAAGCCAAATAATTGCAACAGTTTATTAGAGGTAATAGTCTGCCATAGCACTGTGTAATTGTACAGTTTCCTCTGAAGTAAATCTGTCCAAGAACAAATGAGAGGGGGGTGGAGGGGGGAAACATGACTTCTTTCAAAGAACTTTGTGCTTCTGGACTCCATCAATTTCTTGAAGCCGCAGGATGATCTGTCACAAACAACAAGCTACTGGATAGGATTTAGAACAATCTGTCTGCTTGATACCACAGAACCTTTTAGTGTGTACATTGCCGCAGATATGCTGTTACATTGATTGGTCATTATAGTAAATGATCTGAAATAACCTTCATGTTACATGTTGCCATGTAACAATAATGCCACCTATTTGGCTCTGGTGTTCAGCCACTAAGGAAACTTGTTATAAATTCTGTATGATAATGGCTCTTAACTTACCTCTGCTGACTTTGGTTTTTGACTCTAAGGTGCACGTAAGTTTGTTAGTGTGTTATCACCAGTCCAATGAGGAATTTGAAAAACTTAGTCATGTCCTACACAGTCTATTAAGAACTAAAACAAGCCACAGTATCTGGCTGAAACTTACTTTCTTCATCATTCTCTGACCACACCAGATGCTTGTTACTGTATCATTTAGCAAGCCTTTTTCCGAAAAAGATCCTTAGTGACCTCTAGCAGGCTGTTGTCTTCTTTTTCTCAATGAGCAATCAAGCAACTGTAACAATAAAGTCATTTTCTGAGTAGTGAGAACCTGGATAAAATGCACTGCGTATGAGAAAGAGAGGACAAAACAACGACAACAATCAATTCACAGCCTTGACATTTTTTGCCTTCACTCCATTGGAATGTTTTCCAGCAGGAAAGACATCATTTGGTCTATCTTTGTACAAGACGCCCTTTCTTTAACTCACAGAAAGTCTTCAGAATATTTTACAGCATGATGGATGAAAACACAATTGTGGAAAATAAAAAGAAAGAAGAAAAAAAAAAAGGAAGAAAGGAAAGGAAGAAAAGAGGAAAGGAAGGAAGAAAGAAAGGAAGAAGGGAAGGAAGGAAGGAAGGAAGGAAGGAAGGAAGGAAGGAAGGAAGGAAGGAAGGAAGGAAGGAAGGAAGGAAGGAAGGAAGGAAGGAAGGAAGGAAGGAAGGAAGAAACTTGAGCAGGAAAGCATATATGCACAACTGTTCCAGGATAGGCAATAACTGTTAAAATTTGAGCCTGGATCTGGGATAGCAAGATTTCGTTCACACACTTTCTGAATCAGAAAAACATCTTCAGTTTTAATTCTCCCTTAAATCACGGAGTGCTTTGACCACCAAGCTATTGACTATTCTGGAACTGGTCTTCCCTCAAACACAGATAGGCAAAATAAATGTAACAAATTATGTGAATCATTTTGGTTGTCTTGGAGTGACAAAGGAGACGTGAAATGAAGTAAACAGGGTGGGTGGGTAGTACTGAGGGTTGCTTAGTAGACTGGTGGGTAGCATTGCATCATTAAACCTCTGGTAGAGGGGGAACAAAAGCTAGAGAGCAGTAGAGTGATCACAATGTCTTAACAGATCACTGCCATCTTTTCAGAACTTTGTCAAGAGTTGTAGCATGCATACCAATCCTTTGTGCAACACTAGACAGAAATGGAGGCTACAACTAACCCTGATGGCTAGGAGAGCACGAGGTCTAACAATGGCATTTCTCTGTCTTTCAAAGTCTTTTGGTGTTCAAGTACCAACATTTCTTTTTCACAGCTTGCTGACAATTTGTATCTTGTCTATAATTGTTACAAAAACATGCTTCATTTAATTGAAGCCTTGTAGTATTCCACCAGAAAGCAGCTGATCAATACAACAGGAACGTTTCAAAATGTGTCAACAGGAAGGGATTTCTCCAACAGTAGCAGTATTACAGCCTTAGGGGATATCTCTGTCCATATCAGCAGTAGTTTATATGCAGTTTGCAATCAGACTTACCAATGATGGTACTGCCATGCCTTCTGTGACTTTTGAGACAAATGTGCCGGTCTCAGGCTATTCACTTCATAATGCAGATGATGGGTGAAAACACACCACAAGCTTTGCCACAGTATGGAAATCCAGCCTGCAATCTCCCATGCTGGACTTCTTCTCCCTCCCTTTAACCTCATCACTGCTCAGTGGTAAAAGCCTTAATTGCCCCAGGGTAGTGTCGTCAATCTTTCTGGAGATTCAACTACCTACTTTCAGCTTGCAGACCAGGAGGAACTAAGCAATTCCCTTCAGGCAATCTGTATGGTCTAGCAGTTGACCATGTAAGCAATGCCTTATCGATTTCTGCCACAGCCTCCATAGCTGACTCAAGGATCAGAGGCTCTGACAATGGCTAACAAGTTTAAACCATTAGTCCCATTTGTAACTACTTGGTGAAAGGCTTGTCAGTCTCAACGTACCTTATACTGCAGCTTTTAGTGGATTTCTAGTCCCATTCATTTTGCCCCAATGACCTCTGTAGTAATGGGGGTTATTGGAAAATTATTTTTTTCTTCAAAAGCTTTTCTTTTCTCCTCCCTGCTTTTTCTTTTCAGAACGTACAAGCCATTTAGGTTGTGATGTTACAAAACAGCAATGCAGGCAATAATCTGTTGCTCTCCAGTGATAAAATATGTGTCCTTGTGTACTGTATGTTGTGTCTGATACTAAAAAACACCTTTGTCAGTCAGGTGCCAGCAAAGTAATTCATTTTGAATAGAAAGGTTTGCTGAGAGCAGTATTATTCTTTTAAATGGTCATATTAAAAATCCTAACCCTCTTCAAGGTTGAGGACATGCCATTACTGTAATTCCACCATATTAAAACCTTTCTTTTTTCCCTGTCTAACCTTCTCAGAGCAGTAGTTTGCAGTAAAATGGCTTCTTTGAGATCAAACCATCTGAGATTCCTACTACTGAATAGTTCCAACTATGTCAATTTTCATAATTAACACTATACACTAGAAGCAGGTCCTGTTAGCTTTGGCTGGGCTGTTCCCTTAGGTCACTCTCAAGGGCTGCTCCAAAAGTGGTCTGGTGCTCACCATCCCTGTCCTTACTGCAGGCCTAACAGCTCTTGGGATTTCCCTATTGTTCATTGCCTGGAGCAATCTTAGACCAGAAATGTATCTAAAACAATGTCCTATTGAAAGGACTGTGCTTGCCATCACCTTTAGTCTCTGCACCAGCATGACAAAAGAGACGGTGACTTGCAAGGTTTGGGGGAAGAGCCAGGACACTCCAGAGCAAACCTGCTCTGATAAAGATACATCTGTATTTTGGTGGCATTTAAAAGCTAGCCAGCTCATCTCAGGAACCACAGTTTACATCCCATTAAAAAAAAAAAAAACCACCTCAGCCACTCTCAGATTCACTAACAGGATGTCCACATTGATGGAGCCTGCCACAGCTAAGGCTTGACCACTGCAGTGGTTGATCTGGACATGCATTGCAAGGACTTGCTAGTGAACCATGCTACCTTCCAGACAAAATGTTGACCAGCAGCAGGTACCTAACTTCTAGATACAGAGCCTCCACCTTCAGAGTGGCAGTATTCCAGCTTCTAAATTCCCATTTTACTCTGTTGGTCCATTTTTATCTATTTTGCTTATTGGATCATTTGTACCATTTCTCTATTTCAGCCATTCAAATGAAACAGAAATTTAGTTCCCTGCATCTGTCTTCATCATTAAGAGTCTGTGAGGCCACGTTTCCTTCAGCTTATCATGTCCTGAGGACAATTTCTGTCCCAAAAAGCAACTAAACAAGGTGCATTCAAATGTCTCCTGGAGAGGGCCCATACTTGCTGTGATTATATATAGAGACACCAATCTCTCCTGCTCCAGGATCTCAGAGGCCAGCATGGGCCACCAACAGTGGCTTCATTTGCTGTCTGCATGAAGTCTTTTGGGGTTTGCACTCTGAGTTACATCCCCTGGAGTCATGGATCTATGTACCTAGCTGTTGCCATTGGGCAAACCACTGATCAGTCAACAAGGATGTGAATTCAACTGCATCTTCTCATCCTGCCAAATATTCTTCACATGCAATTTTTAGCAGCTCAGAACTGTTGACACTGTTTATCTTTGGCACCAGCATGAAAAGTAGCACTAACAAAGCATCAGGTCCTATCTCACCAGCTGGATGATGCACAGAGCTCATCCATTGCTGGTGGGTGCAAGAAGGCTTCCACCAGGCATGCCTGACAGCAACCACACATGAACTAGCAGCAGATTCTCAATGCCCGTCATTTGAAAGAAAATGCGTGTCTTTCTTTCAAGGCTTATTACAACCAGCATCAACATGAGGAAGGCTTACAGAAGTAGAGGACAGGGCCTCTCTCCCATCTCACAAGGAACACACATTGCCCCCAGCATGCTGTTCTGGAAGTCCAAAAACACAGTCCCACTCTGTAGTTGGGGCTGTAGCAACCCTCTATGCCCTCACCACATTCAAGCACTGCCACAAGTATCTTCTGATCTCTGTTCATTGCTCTAACATCTGTGCTGCAGATGCAAGTGCAACTATGAAGTTGTTGCCCTGGCTAGTGCCAAGCATAAATCAAAGTATGCAGCGGCTTCAAATGCCAGCTAAATCCCAGGTGTAACTGGAGAATGACATTAGTTCTCCAGTTTCCTTCTCTATCCCTGTGGACCTGCAGTCCTGGACTTCTTCCTTGCCCCTCTTTGCGCTGCAGGAAAGGTCGGTTAGCCTTTCAATGTCACCTCCTCCAGGGACAGGGTATGCAATCCTGTCACCTGGGCATTACAGTGCAGTGGGAGAAATAGAGTGGGTACTGGCTTAAAAAGACAGAAATAGCATTTGTAACACCACAGTTGATGTCATGTGTTTTCGTCACTGCCATGGCTGCGATAGTTACATGGAGGGACCGAATATCTCAATACCACCCTTTCCAGAAGAAATCAGAGGGTCAATAAAAAGGGGGTTCTGCTTCCTCCATCCCTCTGGGTGTCTGCTGCCTTCTTCCCTTTCCAAGCCTGGTGACCAACGTCCCACCAGTTGAAACGGTGGCCGTACGTACCATGTACAGGGTACACAGTGGTCCTTTTCTCAAGGACTTCAGGAGCACCTCAGACCCTGATTGAAAACACTTCTCTTCCCTTCTTTCCAACAAACACAATAGGAGTTACCATCCTCATCCTGGCTCATTCATTGCCACTATCTTGGCCCAGCACTTCTCTCCTGGCAACCATCTGCAACCACAGTCATCCTCCCCAGCCAGCAAGTCAGCTCTGTATGGCCATGACCCGACCAAGAAGGTCTTCTACACACACCTCTGCCCAGCAAAGCACCTAGGGAGGTGGCATAACTGACTGGCTGCTAGGAAGAAAAGCATTGTGTGTCCCAGCTGCACCACAGAGCTATTTTAACTAAACATGTGGCATTTGGGAAACCCTGGACAGTGAAATAAGGATGCATTGGAACAGGCCATATCATATGGCCATGATAGTAATGTGTAGCCAGGCCAGGAGCAACGCTGGGTCAGGCCAAGACATTAAGGGAGCCTTCTCACAGCTTCCCAGAAGCACTATGGGTACAGTGCCGGTAGGATGCCTTCAAGAATATTTCAGACACTCCTCGGGGAAAATTTTACCTCAAGGAAGTTAAAAGAGAACAGTGTAGAAGCAATAAAAGAAATCAAGTTGTAAGAGCGAGAAAGAGTAGCCAACCATGGTCCTAACAAAACTTAGGTGTATGCTTAATATCACAGAATAAAAGGAATCATCTGAACTTTATCTCTTCCCTAATCTAATCAACAAGACCTGAGCATCAAGGTCTCTGCTTCTCTTGCTGTAGAGATATTGCTAATGTGTAGCATCAGAGAAAGGGCCTATCAGATTCTTTTTCAATTAGGTGTTTGAATTCAACAAAAGATATGTATAAAAATACAGAGACCCTCACTCTCAGAATTCCCTAATTTATCTTCAGTTTGTAAATAAATGTTTTCAGCTGGCTTCAATTTCCATGCTGTACACTTCAGTCAGCCTCAGATCAGAAGACAGAATCACTTTTGGACTGCAGAGTCACTTAAAAAATACACGCTTGAGATGTGACTTTCTCATTCCATGTGAGAGTTGAGGCAAGACGAAGTGTTCATTTGCACAAGTTTTTCCCAGAGAACATTTTCTGACTGTGCTGTTGGCCTTACCTTGAAGTTACAGTACGTTAATTATTTAGGCACTAGCCATAAAGAAGCGTAAGTGTAGAAAGCATGTCCTTATCTAATCTCCTAGGGAAAAAAAAAAGTTACCAAATCTAGGTGAAATATGACCGAAGTGTGAAAGATCACAGCCCTCCCAAGAAATAAATCAAAGAAAGAAAGAACTAAACCCACATTTTTCCACTAAAACAGAAATACAAAAAAATGAGATCTCCTCTATTAGTGATTAACTTTTCAACTGAGTATTTCTGGGGCTGGCATCTATAGGCTGCCATATTATGACTGCTTAATTGTAGCATGGAGTACAGAAAATTGCTGTTATTTTTCAGAACTGGTGCAGTTCTTTGACAACTTAATACTCTTACACAGACTTTACTTCCACCTAGTTGGATGTCTGTATGTGGTAGTAGAAGAGAAAGCCTGTCCCTTAGCACTGCCTGTTGGACAGATGGGCAGGAAGAGTGAACAGTGGAATAACCCCCTTAAAAAGGGCATTTAGGAACAACTGCCATAAACACGTTTCTGGATTTCTTATGGATTATCAGCAGTTTCACAAGAACTGCTGGAAAGGATCTATGCACTATTGTTTAAAAGAAATAGAGCTGGAGAGTGTTCCCAAGCTTCTGGCAGGTCTATACCCATTACTTTATTTAAAAGGCATGATGAGTGTTCACTGTAGGTTATCCTATGAGCTTTGTTTTCTTCTTGAGAACATGTAAAAAGAAATAAACATGTTTCTCAGTTCAGCTTAAAACTTTAAAAAAAAAAAAAAATTAAAAAGCTAAAAATCATCCTGGATTGTGTAGTGACATCTTGTGGTGCAAAGACAGCACAGCTGAGTCGGAGTGCAGAACAGCGATTATTATCAGCACAACCCCAAAATGCATAGTAGCACTTTGTGCTTGGCTTTTGATTGCCTCAACAGAGGACTGTTGCGGGATTATCATTGCACCCTGTTCATTATGCTACCTAAAATGCTTTTTCTGAATGGAGTATTCACTTATAATTAACCATCTCACATTAATGTAAATTTATCCATGCAGGCATATTTAATCAGAGGTCTTTCATTTTTCATAATATTTTAATAACAGAGCACTAAAGGAGACTTGCAAGATATAAAGTTACATGAATAGTGTTTATAATCTAAGTCTATTCAAGGGGTTCAAATTCTTGACCTCCAAGGAAGCTGAAAAAAATTGAAAAATGCAAGTGGATGTATTTAAATGTGTGTCAGGTTTTAGGATTATCACATTCAATTTTTTTAATCCTTGCTCTATAAACAGTGTAAGGGTCTGGTATTTCTAATGAGTATTGATGACAGCTGTCACTAAAAAGACTGGCTTGTTGTGAATAAGTCTGCACTCGCTGGAGGAGATTGCTACTACTGCATTTCTGGCAACATCATTTACACTTTATCTCCTCCCTAAAAACACCACAAATCAGGAATATGCTTTACCATTCTTTGGCAGATTTCATATTCAAAGATAGATCAGGCAGGTTATGAACAATAGAAACACTTCAAAATCTTCAGGAACTTGGAGGCTTGTGGATAAAGCAAACATTGCTCAAACGTGTTCTCACAATCCACAGGTAAGTTTGCAGTAAAACTGTCTCTCTGGAGTGATCCAGACAATAAGCAATCCTTAATTCTGTCACCCCTACTCAGATTTTCGGAGTCCTCCTTCCCTCTCAGCCAAAGGATGTGTTTTCCAATGTGACATTAGAGAAGCTAACAAATTAACTGCAAGCTGCCAACTTCTTTAAACTATGAATACTAACAATAATAACATCACCATGTGAAGTAAACCAGTAGGTGTTTCATACTATATATTGATTGTGACCAGTTTCTACTCTCATTAGAAATACTCATTACTAAAGCGACCACTTATGGAAAAAATTAGGTGTTTCTTCAGGATTAATGGCCACCTGGGAGCAGATTAAAGCTTGCTGTATGTCCAAGGCCATTAAGACTATTTCATACTTAGTATGAAGAAAAAGCTGAGTACAAAATTATTTATTCAAGATGTTTGGATTTTCCAATTGAGGAAGTGTTTGATCCTTCCAATTAAGGAGCTCCCTGTGCTTTACAAATAGCAATGAATTCATAGCTCTGCATTCACAGTGGG
The DNA here is from genome assembly GCF_000690535.1 of Cariama cristata. Lineage (NCBI taxonomy): Eukaryota > Metazoa > Chordata > Aves > Cariamiformes > Cariamidae > Cariama > Cariama cristata. The sequence continues at coordinate 586 of NW_009620629.1, read as the reverse complement.
TAGAGAACGATCCTTGTCCTTCTTTCTAAGATAATGGAACAGACACTCAGAAAAATTCAATAAATTATTGCAAATTCCAGAGGAGATATGCCAAAGCCTTTTTTTTCCTAACACTTTGTTTTGTGTCAGGGTCAACAGGGATAATTTTTCTTCCAAGTAGGAGCTTCAGCAGTTACAGAGGACGCACTTTACACTGTAAGCTCATTGTACTGCTTTGATCCTCTCTCAGTCTCTCATTTGGTTTATGTTTGTTTCTGGTTGCTTCCTACACATCACTTTCTCCGAGTAAAACAATAACCACAGCTATCACCAAAAAAGCCAGCTTGCTGTTGAATCACCTACTAACAAATATTCATTTTAACAGATTTTCATTTTGGTAGATGTCAGGTAGAAGATGTCTCTTGTTTTCTGCTCCAACCACTTTTATATAATTTCCTCCATATAAACAGAGGCGGGGAGAGTGAGAACTGTTCAAGTTATGTAAGTCGGAAACACATTCAAAATGAAGAATACTCGGTAATAAACATTTGAGCCCCTCAGTGGAAAAGAGATTTCATGAGAATAGAGTCAGACCTTGTTTATTACA
>NW_009620628.1:3569-6827 GCF_000690535.1 Cariama cristata | reverse complement strand
CCTCCCGCCTTGGCCGGGACCCTCCGGGAGCCGCGCTCCCACCGCTGGGCGCCTGAGCTCGGAGCGGGGAGAAGGCGGCGAAGGGTACCGTCCCCTCTCCGGCACGCACCACCATCCTGCCTCTGCTTTGGCCCATCTTTCCGCCGGCCTCTCTCCCGGTGCCATAAACCACGGCAGCACCGTGACTGAGAGGCCCAGCTAAACCAGGGCTAACTGCCCTCACCGTTAGGGTTATGCACCGTACTAGAGTCCAGCCACCGAGCCCTGGACAAACCTCACTCGGTCTGGTGGTCTGGGGGTCGCTTGTTTTCCTTTCAGTGGGCAACCCCAGCTCCTGGCTTTGGGAGTGCTGCAGCCTTGTTTTACTTTGGCTGGCCTCTGGAAGCTAAGCCTAGGTAAACTACAACAAGCCCTATGTTTGCACTTCAGGCTGTTTGATGGGGTACTGAACAGGTGGGAGCGTTCTGGGTCACAGAGCACCAGCACCTCTTGACGCATCCACTTCCTTTCCACTGATCGAATTTTACCTGCAAAGTACGTAATTTGTTTTTCTGCTCCAACAATTTGTCAGATAGTGCTCTGAACTTGTTCATGGCTTATACCTCTCCCTGTCTCCTTTGCATTTAGAGAAAAGTCATATTCTTTGCAGTCTTCATGTTGCCAGATGAAAAAACTTTTTCATCTGACATGTATAGGATATCTTCTTCAGTTCCTTTAGTATCCTTGGCACCCTTCTCAACACCTAATTAAGTTTTAATCAGTCCTCTTTTTCTCACTCATGTGAAAAGAACTGATAGACCAACAGCACCAATGGCAATATCTCTTATCTTTACTAGAAATACATATTTTGAAACAGCCTTGAACAGCACTTGCCCGTTTCACAGTAGCGTTATGTTTCTAACTCCATCACCCTGTGATTAATTAGGTCAGCTAAGTTTTTTCCTGTCCTACTTCTGTATAGGGAAAAAAATACCTTGTTATTAAGGATATGCATTTCTCTCACACTGTCAGATATTATCCTTCTCCTATTACTTCAGTCTTTGAAGACATCCAGTTCTTCCCACATAACAACTTCATCTTCCTTGTTGTTGATAATGGCTCATGAATATGTAAAGTCAGCAAAGTTATCGCTCTTCTCTTGTTGCACAGTCCCTTTCGAGTATAAAAACTGATGTCAATAGTTCTAACTTAATATTTATTGTACCTTGACTAAGTCAGTCATTCATTACAAGGCAAAGAGCCTCTGTGGTGTTTTATTAACTAAAACTACGTACAAGTGCAAGCATGCGTACACTCGCTCTCATATTCTCTCAGCCTCTGCAGTTTTCCAAATTAGGTTGCTCATGCTGGTTCTCGCTGGATGACCAGAGCACTGGGGTATGGAGCCAACACACTTCCATACTCTTTCAAGACAACGAAAGCAGAGAATGCGGCAAGTGTTTTTCTTTCAGATTGTAGTGTCTAATCTTTGAAGATTTACATCAGGTTCCATTTTTTGATCTCAATGGTTTCACTCTTAGTCTTTGCATGTGCTTTTTCTCGGTCCTATGTAGGATGTTGCTCATGTGTGAGACTGGTTGTTGACTGCAGCTGTTTGTTTACATTGAGGATTGAATGAGCTGGGCAGTCACAAGAGCATTTTCTTCAGTTAGATCCCATGGACTAGCTGTTCAACACCACACACAAGAATTCCTGCACACATTCTGCAAATATAGCATAAGCTGCTTCTTTCTATTAAGAATTAAAATACTTAACCATACAGAATCCAAAAGCAACGTTTCCTGACAAAGCCACCAATACCAATGTAGCAAGATTGGATCCAAAAACATAGTAATGAGAATCTTGAAGAACGACCTCCCTACATCCTGATACTATCTGCCAAGCCTCACAGTTAGCCAGTTCCCCCACATCTTCTCTAATCTGGCTGAATTTCACATTTGGCACTTTATCTTTTGTCCTCATCTCATCCGCATCCTTCATGCAGTAGCTTTCTTTGCAGATCAGGAATTCATCCATTCCTTGTATTCTTTCTGTTCATTGCTAATGACCTTTCTGAGTTCGTCATTTATACATTGAGATTTTCCTGCTAGCTTTTCCCCTCTGGGAGATCAGTTGCAGTTAATTTTTGCATCTTCAAGGTAAGTCTCAAGACAACATAGTGCAGTAGTTTCTGAGTTTTCCTGATAAAAAATCACTCACACCAGTTCCTCCTAGCTGATAGGAACAGCTGATATCCTAGCTGTGGTATGGCATGCAAGACAGTAAAACCAGCTGAGCTTGCTGGCTTGTATTGTGATCCACATCAAACTTTTAAGAAGACGTATCACACTGGCTGGGAAGCAGCACTCTAAGCTGCAGTTCTCCACATTCTGCCGCCTGCTATGAATTATGCTGCAGTTCACTCCTGCAGCCAAAAATGTGAGTTTCAGATGGCAAGAAACATGTTTAAAACAAAGAACGTGCTGTGCAGGAGAAGGTACAATCCCTCCTGAAGTACATTCTTACTGTCCCTGGTGGGAGGGGTGGGTGGTGTCCTGAAAGTTATGAAGAGAGAACAAGGAAGAAGGGCAAAGGAGTGAGGCCTCCATACTGCTGTGGATAGGAGGTCTCGGAAAACAGGCTTGATGTTTCTCAAAAGAAGAGAGTTTGTAGGTTTTGGTTTTGAAACTAGGGATCCTAACTGTCAATCTGTTTTTTGTTTATCTTTTCATCTAAGTTAAATGAATCCATAATTTTTCAATATTAGATTATTTTCTACAATTAACTTTCCATAATGCCCTGATTTCCAAATGCAAATATAAAAATATACCAGACAGCCATTGCAAAAATTAATAGCAATGCTGTAGCAGTACTAGCTGCATTTATTCGTGTCACCGTTTAAGGCTGGGCTGGCAGTTACAGCGGGTGGCAGATGCTCTCTGTTAACCCTGTCCTTTCCCAGGCGGGTTGGAAACTTAAACCAAACTTTTATAAAACAATAACAATGAAAAATAGTATAAATAATATTAAAACTAACACTATTAATAATAGAAATAGAAATATACAAGACCAATTATTTCTCTTCCTGATGATGACCACGGGACTGCATGCTGTTCCACAGCAGCTTGCGGTGCTCATGCAGCAGGGCAGGCACCCAGGCATCCTGGTCTGGGCTCCACAGGAGACAGCAAACTGGATTCAGTGGTGCACGGATCGGGGTCGGAGGCAGGAGGGCGAGCAGAGCCCCACCAGGATGCCGGCCAGGAGGGCAAGAGAGGG
>NW_009620628.1:0-3451 GCF_000690535.1 Cariama cristata | reverse complement strand
AGCCCCCCCCCGTGGCCTTTTCTGCAGAACAACCCCGCTCCTGCCCCAGCAACAACTACAGACATGAACCACCATCAGCTCTGAGAGCAGGCACTGCCTGAAACCTGTAGTCGGCTTCAGACAGGGCAGTTACTAAGAAAACTTAACTGAAGGAAAAGAAAATCTACAGAGAATGGAAATAGTCCTGTTTTAGCCAAACCAGGACAATTCTCCAATATTTATATACACAAAATCTGAGATCTCTGAAAGATAAGCATGAGAGACCTGATTTCCAGAGATGCTAGACTCCTAAGACTTCCTACCAAATCAACAGGAGTTTTAAGTTCGTGTGATCTCTGAAGGTCAAGACTCTCTCAAGTTAGGTGTTCAACAACAGAAAAAGAAAACAATTGTATACATCTCACAATTGAACTACAGGTGGTTTTACAGCAAAAGTGACTCTACATAGAAAGCTGCCAAATGATCAAAATCAATTGACCAGAAAAGCAAAAAATTCCTGCTACATAGCTTTCAGCCATAGCACTCTAAGATTAACCTCCTTCAAAACTAAAAACCAAAACAACCAGTAGCTTAAGATTTCAAGCAGTAAGTTTTAATTTAGTAATTAACTTAGTAATGCTCCTTTAAGCAAAGTAGGATGTGCAACACAGAACTTTCTCAGCATCAGGGGTCCAAGTCCCCAGAATACCATCCCTTCCCATTTCCTAAATGCTGCATCCAACACTTTTCCAGTTGTGCCAAACACACCTTCTAGAGTTTCCTGTTTCTCCACGAGGTTCTTAGGTAACAGGTATTTCCCTGTGAACTGGCTGACACACTGTCACCTGACACTGAGGGGACAGATGGATTCCTTTAGGGATCCTTGGCAGAACGATGACAGCTCTAAATCATGGTTCCAATTAAATCTTTAGTTTCTTAACAGGATATTATGATTAGTATAGCACAGGATTTATGATTAGAATGGCACAGGATTTCTACAAGCAGAACTAGTATAGTACAATCTCTAAGTAGCATAATACAGAATTTATCATATAACTTATCTGATAATTTCTTATCACCTGGAACCTCTGCATATTCGGTCAGATCTTAATACGTGTTTGCTGTATCAATATAACAATCATAATCTAGACTCAGGAAACAAACAAAAGAATACGAGTCAGTCACTCAGTCTGCGGAGGAAGCAGAGGATGGTGGAGGTGTCCCTGGCCACTGGTGGGTCCCAGGTCTCATTGTCCAGCAGCAGCTCCCGTCCAAGTTCCCCACTTAGGACTCGTAACTGCTTGATTTTACGGACGGTGTTCTGGGCACCGTTACACTTCCCTGTTCTGTGATGGAGTCATCAGCACCACCGGGTTGGCCGAGTGCCTGGGACCCTCAGGGGTCTGGCAGATTATTTAGCTGATTTAAGCCAATTTGCTACCCACGTTTTTTAGCTGTACTTGCTAGTTAGGCCCTGGGCTACACTTCAGTGATGGGACAGCAATGTTCTGCCCTTGCCTCAGCCAACAAATAGAAATGGGGCAGAGGAACAAGTGGCAGATTTTGTTAGTATTTACATTTGCAATTTTACTTGGGGAAATAGTACCTCTCCCTTTGCTGCCAACCTGACTGCACCAAATTTTGAGAATTTTGGATATTCTTGGGACTGTCAGACCAGCATGACCTTATTATCATATTCTCTGAAGGTTTTTCTGGTGTGGTATATTATTAAATGTCAGTGCAGGTGTAGGTGCTGTGAAGCCATCTCAACTCTTACCATGTGTGCCAAAGCCACCCCATGCCCCACCGCAGCCACTCCGACCCCCGTGACGGGCGCTGTCACCACTGCGACTGCAGCAACAGTCAGCTGGCTGCATGATCTCCTGGCTACGCTACAGTCTTCTCAGACCCTGGCGAGGGGTGATGCAGCTGAGTCAGGGAACTAACCTGTGCCTGTATCCGTTGCCCCTGTACAGAAGAAGAAATACTCCAAAAAATCAGACCCCTTGAGGGAGGATGAGGCTGAACCAGGGTCATCATGAGAACGGGAGGATGATGTAGAATCAGAGGTAATCCTCTGATCCCAAAACCAAGGAGAGGCAGAACCAGAGGTAATCACTCAATCCCTAAAATTGTATGAACTGCGAGATACACGAAAAGACTTCAGCTGTCAATCAGCTGAGCACATTATCTCCTTGTTTCTCTGATGCTGGGATAACAGGGCCAGCAGCTTGGACTTAGATGGTAGAGAAGCCAAACAGCTGGGATCCCTTTCTAGGGAAGGGGGACTTGACAAGGTGATTGGGAAAAGACACAAACCCTCAGCCTCTGGAGGTGACTTCTGTCAGCTGTGAGAGAGACATACCCATTCGAGGAAGATATTGCATGTCATCCACATAAGTGGACCACCATGGGGAAAGGTATCCGGCATCTGAGGGAATTAGTTGTGCGGGACATGATTTATTCTAACCTAGACAATCCGTGGCTACCCACAGACCCAGATGAGGTCTGATGCACACGACCCATGTGGCAGAAGGTTTCGCAGGGTGCACCACAATCATATGCCCATCCATTGGCAATGATGGACTGGGAAGTCATAGAGGAGCCACGAGTGAAGGCACTAGCTGGCCGACTACAGCAATATGAAGATAATCTCTGTTCTTCTCTAGAGGCTCACATCTCAGCTGTGGAAAAACTGAGTGAGAAACCCGAGAACTTCCTTGGACAGATGTTTGACAAAGTGTCCAAGATTGCAGATAGAATCTACTTTCTACTTACATGAGCCCATATTGCAGCCATTAAAAGACGATGCTCTCCTACAAGACTAAGTCAAGAGAAACGGTACATGACGCAAGGTGCCCTGTGGTTTTCCCTGCGTGACCATGGAAAGGACATGAGGAAATGGGATGGAAAACCTACTGCTGACCTAGAGGCATGAGTATGCGAATTACAAGGTACGACAAATGCAAAAAGGAGCTCCCCCAGGAGTCACAGGAGGATTGTTACTCCAACAGCCGACTCTCCAGTCAAGGGAGATGGGGTTCTAACCTCTCTCTGCCTGACATGAGGAGACAGAAGTAGAGGGGCCCTGCCTCCAGCCAGGTGGAGGAGAGGGACAACCGAGTTTCTTGAACTGTGTGGATTCGATGGCCTGGTACGTCAGAACCACAGGAGTACAAAGCCTTGGTAGACACTGGCGCACAGTGCATTCTAATGCCATCACATCACATAGGGACAGAATCCATCCATGTTTCTGGGGTGACAGGAGGATCCCAATAGTTGTCTGTATTGGAGGCTGCAGTAAGCCTAACCAGGAATGAATGGCAAAAACACCCCATTGTCACTGGCCCAGAGGCTCCATGCATTCTTGGCACAGACTATCTTAGAAGAGGGTATTTCAAGGACCCGAAAGGGTGTTGGTGGGCCTTTGGTATAGCAGCTGCAGAGACGGATGATATTAAACAGCTAACTA
>NW_009620627.1:28647-63373 GCF_000690535.1 Cariama cristata | reverse complement strand
CTCGGCCGGGGGAGGAGGGTGACCGAGGAGGCCGGCCCCTCGCGTCGCCTGAGGGACTTCTGTCCCCTGCGGGGGCAAACGGTGCCTTAATGACACAGCGGGGCTGTCACCCGTGGGCTCCGTGCTGAGGCACTAGGAAACGGTTGCTGTATCCTGGCGTAGGCCTGTACGCGCTTCGAAGAGAAAGCTTCAGCTCTCACAGGTGACTCCTTATGGCAGGGGGGGATCTCCCAACACCCAACCTCATGAGGCAACGGAGCGGGCGCTCTTCGGTGGGTGCCAGCGTGTCATCGCACAACAGCCGACAGGATGCGTTTGTAGGCCACGGTGTCAACCCAGAGGCTGGATCCATCTGGCAGAGCGGCAGGGCGGGGGGGACCTTTTTTTAAGGGGGAAGGACAGATTTGCTGTGCTCACAGCAGCTTGTATAAACACACCGCAATCTTCCCCTCATGTGAAGTTTCCTTAAAAAAAAAAAAAGCTTTTATTTTCCTACTGTCAGGCAGCTAAGATGACGATAGTGTGAATAATTTAAGCCCTTTTTTCATTCGTCACAAGGAGATCATAGTCAGAGTGAGGCCAGAGAACAGCATCTCCTACTGCTGCCTTATGAGTAGGAAGATCTTAGTGCTTGTAGTTTACAAATGAGTTACCCAGCAGTGGGAGCTGTGAACCTAACCAGACTGTGAGCCCAAACAGTTGTGACTTGCTCAGTGTCAGCTTCAGCCAGATGCTTCTTCATTCACAAAGTGAACTACTGCTAGAAGTGGGCCACCAGTTGTAGTGGTGTGGATAAGCACTGGTGATAAGCATATATTCCTCTATATATGGAGAATGTGTATAATGTATCTTAACTAACAGTTGAAGCAATAAGAAAGCTGATACTATGAAGTGTTCATCTTGTGAATGGAAATAAACCAACCTTGACCAAAATAGGTGGGGAGGGTTGCTTTTTTTTTCTTCAGAAGTACATTTTTTCCCCAATTGCAAAATGGAGTTATGAGTTTTGCTTACCTTTGATAGACATTTACAATTTCTCAGATGGAAAATGGAGTTACATATTCTTTCAAACCTGTCTTAAAGGCATTGCAAAGGTGACAATTATTGTAGGATAGGTCTACTTCTTATACCTACTCTTCTTACGCACAAAACAAGTATTTTTTTCACATTCCCTCTAAAGTAGACAGTACTTTTCCTCCCAAATTATGGTTTAGGGTAGATGAATGCCCTGATCACCTGTTACTTTAAGTAATGCCAACAAAACTTGTTGTGTGCTGGGTGTAATGGGAAGCTCATGAATATGAATCCATCTGTGAAGAGTACTTTATTGTTCCCCAAATAATTGACATATTGCCTGAGGTGTACAGTTCTCCAGGAAAATTTTCTGTTTCGATCAAAGAGAATGGAAAGGCCTTAACAAACTTGTTTATCTGTTTTGTCTCTTTATCTGTTTATCATTGCTAATCCAAGGGGCATAATTTCTCTCATCACTTTGTAACTTTGCAAGTTCATTCATTATCTTATATAACCACATTGTCATGCATAATATCGTGGAAATCACATCATAAGTACATGTCTTCTTAGCATACTGTAAGTCAGCATGCACACTGCAAGCTTTAAAAGACTAAATAGCCTTTCCTTTCATCATCAGTTAAAGTTATAGCGATCTATTAATTTTCAAATTACCATGGACTCTTTGTAAGTAGACAAAACCCGAATGGTTCAAATAAAAGTCAAGCAGGGAAGAAAATAAACTAAAACTGAGGCTTTTCAAAAAGAAAATCTGTTTCCACTCAAGTGCAGGAGGTCTTTACAGAAAAGATCTAATTTTTTTTAATTCACTGCTCCATAAATATACCAAGATGTTCTTCAAGACTTTCTGTTCTACAATTTTTGGTTCAAAGATGATGGTAAATATAAGAGATACCAGCGTTTCCTCTGTCAGTGCAAACTTGCAGAATAACTTCACCACAAAAAAGAAATTGACAACAAAAAAAAAAACCCAACACATTAAAATCACTATGTAAATATGGAGTCAAACTACCCTAGGTTTTTTGCAGTAGTGCAGGTAGTTAAGTTTAGATGCATAGTGTTGATTGGGCCTGGAAAAAGTTACCCTGAGCCAAAAACTGTTGTATGTCCTTTATTCAGGTTTTACATTGTTAGTTCTAATTGGCTATCTCAACGTAAAAATGTACCTCTTTTTGCAGTGTAACTATATCCTTGTTCTTATCTTTTAACCAATTGTATTTTGTTGCTGTATCTGGCTTTTTGTGGTAATTATCTGGTATTTTATAAGGTCCCATTAACAATAGTTTCGGACACAGGCAGAGTAAAAGGGAGATTAACTGTAAAAAGTGCCTTTAAATAGTATCTACTTGTGCTCCTGTTAGAGGCAGACTAGAGAGCCAGGTGGATAACTGGTCTGACCCTATAGGGTATTTCCTATGTTCTAATGTAACTGTATTTTTTGTATGGGAATTTATCATGCAGCCTTTGAATCAATATGTCAAACGTATGGGAGTGAAGAGCCACTTCTGAATCTGCATGGAATGGTATTGAGCATCCTAGGTCCTCCTATAAAACCAGAAAGCTCTTGCGAGCGTATTCAAGCGTATTCAAGTGCGGTAGCCGAGCGCAGATAAGCATTTAACTCTGATGTAGCTGTGAAGTAATCTAGTCATTTTAGTTTACTAGTACTTATGTAGAAAGAAAAGGGGAAAGAAGAGGAGCTTCTAACTCCAATCTGTTGCAGAACTCTGGGTCTATTCCTACTATGAATATTCTCTGGAAGGTGAATTCTCATACATACATTTTACTTGTCTGTGCATGTAAACAGTATACCTAAATATTTCTTCTTAAAACTATTACATCGCTTTCATTATTCCTGAGAAACACTTACACTGAAATTAAGTTAACATTTTTATCATAAATTATACCCAAAATGTTACTTTTATAAATAAATTATTAAATTCACAGGAAGGGGAAAATCATTACCTGCATCAGCAAAGGTTCAGATCTTGCCAAGAGGTCAATTTCACCTTGGGATGGAGAAGAACAAGTACCGGAAACAACTGTCTGCTGGTTTAACTATTCTGAAGTCAGAATGATTATATCAGCAGAAACTTTAGTCTGTTACTTCCAAAACAAAGGGAAAATGAAGTTACTGAGCAAAGGTAGTCAACAGCTGTAAACCACTGCAAATGGAGACCTCTGCGCTTGTTCTGACAGTTTTAAATATCCCAGGTGGTGCAAAGCAAATCAGTAAAGCAGGCTGTCTTGTCTTAGTTCAACCCTAAATGTCTGACTTGGCTGCAGGCTGCAAGGAGACAAAAGAAAAGTACTGCAGACCAGAACTCTGAAGTTGGAGAGCAGGAGGATTACTGTCAGAAATTACTCCAAATTCCAAAGGCTTACCTGACCAAACTTCATTATAACCGAGTAGTTGCTATGGAAAGCTGTGAACACACACACAAAAAAAAAAAAGAGATAAAAATTTTGTTGTGCTGGTATGTGCATGGCATATGCAAAGCAATACAATTTGCTCATAAGTTTGACTGTTTAAAAAAGAATTCCCAGTCCTGTAAATATATTCTTACATGTCTAATATAGCTTCAATATTTAATAATAAGTATTAAATCACCTAATGAGGCAATAAATAGAACTGGTCTGAATTTAAAAAATACAGAAACGAGCCTGTAAAGGCCAAAGTGTCAGCAAACTAGTTCTGGACACAACTGTACACAGCTCTAGCTTTTATGGTTTTTTATTTTAAAAAGAACAGAGAATGAGAATATACTCACATATAAACTCCAAATATCTTTCTTTCTTGTTTGAAGAACTAGATCAGAACTTCCAGCATTGTCTATAAGTGGAACACAACTTTCTAGTGCTTCAACTTCTGCTTTCTTAGCTTTGTAATGGATAAGCATGGAAAAAGAAGTTTGCTTTCCTGGAAATCTTCTTCCTCGTGGGGTAGGGGAGATGTGAGAATTCTCATCAGTGTTTTTTGTCTGAAAGGAATGATCTAATGTTTCTTCAAGGAATCTTTAAAACCCACATCTATACACAAACATACGCATGTATCTGCTGATGGAGAAGGGCAACATGATTAACGAAGTGTGTAGGACCTTCTGAGCTCTGCTGTTATTTTCTTCAAATAAATGTGTATGGCATTAGATGATTCATCCTGCAAAGTACAGGCTCCTTGGTTTCAAATACTTTCATTGGAACTTCTTTGCCCAGACATCAGGGTGTTGGTGTTATTTATTTATTTCTATATGAGTCAGAAGTTCTGAATAATGTTTCTGCTTAGTTGACCACAGAAGTAAGAGGCAAAGCTCCAGAAAATTTTTTGGAGAGTCAGAAATCAAATGATTGTCAGAAAAGAGAAGAGAGAAAAAGAAAGAAAAAATAAAAGGGAGGGAGAGAGAGCAAGATGCACAGACTTCATAAGTATTCATTCCCAAGAGATGGAAAATTCATAGGTTTGGTTAGTCAGTAAATGAACATCCACCAAATCCTAGAATTTGTTGAAAATTGTAACTAAAAATGAATATATAATTGGAGCTGGAAACAATGCTCTCACTGAAGAGTAGAAAGGTAAACACGTTTTATAAGCTCACATTTCAGGCAAAAGCCAATGCGCAAAAGAAGTATTGACCAAAGACGAGATAGATAGCACTTACAAAGTTTTGTAGATGTTTAAATGGGTGTCCAGTTCATAGCGAATGAAAAATCACAGACCTTGAGACATCTAGTTCAGCCCTTTTTCCAAGGAAGGATCAACTGTTGCTACAACATTCCTGGCCAGTATTTGTCAACCTCTTGTAAAAGTACTCTGTTGATGGAAATCAAGCTTTTTCATGGGCTTTTTCACCATTCTCACCAAAAGAAAGATTTCACCCATTATTTCTCCTCCTATCACCAAAGGAATTTATTCCCTTCCTCTGTGCAACTACCTTAAAATTCCTTGAACACTATTTTTACCTCTCACGATCAGTCTTCTCTACACTGAGAAAACTTGAGTTCCTTCAGTCTTTTTTCATAGGTCACGATTTATAGACACAGAGTGTCAATACGCATGAAGTTACTGCTGAAGGGACAGGGGATCTTGGATGTTTTTCAGAAGAGCTCTAAGAGCACTGTGTCTAGGTGCAGGTTTTTGTCTATTTGACAGCTTCAGAAACTTTGTGAGCCTTTTTTCTTTTTTTTTTTGGTAACTGTCTTTTCTTTCTAAAAGACTCTCAGATTCTCCACAAGATGTCCTGAGTAATATTGTTCAGTTCAGATAGTGTCTAGAGAGTGAAAAGCAGCATCAACATCAGGTTTATAATAAGGTGAGAACAGGGAGACTTCCTGATTAGTATAGGAGACCTCTTTGAGGAGAAATGTGAAAGTGTATGTCTGATTATTTTTTTTGAAAGAAGGGTCAATTGGCAGTATAGTGCATCAAAGTATTGATGCTATGAGATATGGAATAGAAAAAGGAAATTTTACCTCCTTATGTAAGGGGAATTTTGTTGGGAGCCCTCGTGTATAATTCCATTCTGCAAAAATCTTCCTGATGACTGGCTTTTGATGATGCAATCCATAGTGAATAAGGTATGAAGGTGAAAAGCAAGATTGCTGCATAGTCTAGTAGTGAATAAGGTCATAGAAATGGATTCTAGTCCTCAGAAAAAATTTACAGCCAAGATGGAAGTTTTAGATTACCAAACAATTTAAAATACAGGTTCACTTTCCAGCTTTACCATAGACTGCTGGTCCTGATTTTAAGGTGAATACACTATTTCTGTGCCTTAGTTTTCCATTTGTAATGACTCACCATGAGTCAGGAGTAGATGACTCAGAGGTTATGGATAGTACAGCTCCTATGGATTGAAATCAGAGCCAGCTTGATAGGTACTTGCACATGGTGTTTCCTGAAATATACAGGAGCCCTGAAGACTAGCAGTACATGTGCAGTGCAGTTCATGCAAGTCTGCTTTTATTTCCTTTTTGCATGAGGCTGGCTCCAGCATCGATATTGTTATAAACTTTAAACATCCAAAAAATGAAAACTATACTTCTTTTTCTGATTCATGTAATCTGTGATGTTCTTCAGGCAATTGAGCTACAGTTACAGTATTTGTATTTTGCATGGCACGTAGTACAGCGGGTCTTCTGGTACAACTGTAGTACAGTGTATAGCTGTAGTTGTAAAAACATATAATGGATTTAGTTTGCAATAAGCTTTGTGGCATTCTAATGTACAAACTGGGTTCTTTTCAATTACTGTCTATTCCCATTACCTCTTGCCTTTGAGCTTCGACATTCCCTCTGCCAACTTTGCAATTCCATAAGAATTTCAAATGTTGTGATTTAATTTAGGTATCTTAATCTAACTGAATACATATCATATATCAGTATAATCATCTAGATGCCACTATACTTCCTTCCTAAAAGTTCAAAAATGCAATTGAGATATTAATATTCTGCAGAGACCCAATTGCTTCTATTTGCCTGATAACTTAGGCCTCTCTGTATCTACCACGTGGTTCATAACTTTACAAAAGCCAAAAAAGCAGATGGTCTGAATTCCCTTTTTCGTACCCTCTCCCCATTAACACGTATCAGTGAGAAGCTCTTCCTGAATACGGACTCTCCCTCTGAAGCACTGACATATTAAAGAACAGTTGTATAGTACCTGCTTGTGTTAGACGTACTGCATGCCTCCAGTTTTAGTCCATTACTCCAAAATCTCTTATCGTTAATTATCATTTAAATTAAATATAAGACGAAAGGGAAAGCCATCCAAATATAAAAAATAAAACATTAGTTTTTTGAAACTAGATGTAAAATTAAATTTTGCAGCATGTGTCATCCCAACTAGCTATTTAATTAGGCTAATTCATAACACATCTGTCCTTGCTTGTGGACTTATATATGAATGGTATTAAACCGGTAAGTAACTGGCCAAATATTTATTAAATTTACCTCTTTCAGATCCAAAGCCACAGGACAGCAATCTCCACTGTTAGCAGGAAAGTGTGTGTTTTATTTCTACATCACTGCATGATAGATGGCAGACCCACATGTACAACCACTCCTGCTGAGTTACAAAATACTACTATGTCATTATGGTCTTGGTCTCCAGGCTTCCCAGCAGGTCTGTAAGAAAGTGCATCACGGTTAGTTATAGATTGCCATAAACCAAAACTAATTTCTGAATAATTCAACTTTTAGTATTAACTTTGCAGCTGAAACCATTTCCCAATATGAGATGGAACAAAAAATAGAGGAAGCATTGATCTTTAGTTGCATTAAGATTGGATTTAAGTTCTTTCTTACAATGATGTATTCCTGAGCTTCCACTAGCTGTTTGAGTGACCTCTAATCTCTCTAACACAAATAAAAGAAAGCTTTTTACTTAAGCATTGTAGAAAAAAACTACATACAGCAGCACTGCCATCTTCTGCTTGCTTTCTTTCATGCATGCATGCAAAGCAACGACAGGGAAGGTGCATTTTTCTACTCGTAGTTATCTGAGGCAATAACATTTTCTGATACTCAGGAATAACATATGTCTGGGGTTCCACAGATGGGGGGGGCGGTTTCCACACATGACAATTTTCTAGAGAATAGAAAAGGACTGCAGACCTTTGTCCAGGATTTCTAATATATCACATCCCAGCCACAGCAATAGCTCAAAAATCCCAGGCAGATTTGTACGTTTGTGTACCTGTGGTGTCCACAAGGAATATGTTCTACTTGTTGAATATGCTCTGTAGGGTTGATCTGTACACAAATGTACACATTTGAACAGATCTAACATATTCCTTGTGGTCTGCCAGCGTGCAGCAAGTCCAAAGCATGAATGATCCACGTGCATAGGACTAATTAAATGCAGCTGGGGTATATTTGATCATATGCAAGCATTTGTGTGGTCCATATGCAGTAGGTCCAACAGGTCCCAGATGTATCACATATGCTCTTGATCTGAAGTTTTCTGGATGTGCTGTACATCAGCTCACAAGCAAGATAGAAAGCTGGAAGCCCTATTTCAGATATTTTCTTTCAAAAGGTGAAGGTACGGTAAATTATTTTTTTCTGAATTGAAGTTGCCAGCAAAAGGCACATTGAGCCTGTATGGCTCCAGGGACCCCCCTCCTCATCAAGGAAACAGCTCTGTATAAGTTTGCCATATGGTACTAAACGATGCATTGTTGGATGGAGCTTTCAGCATAAACATTAGTTATGAGTTTGATTGTATCAGAAAAAAACTGAAAAGGGAGATAATTTCACTGTATGACTTTATCCTGTTGGGACATGTTCTTGGGGTTTTTCACCCCATGGAGGTACAGTGACAGTGGCAATTACGAGCCTCCCTCTTCCACGCAGTAATGTATGAAATGACTTCTGGCAAGTGAACAAGCCTTAATTGTTTTTTCTTCTTAGAATATTGTAGTCAGATATTCTGGTCTTTGCTTTAATCAAGACTTTGATAGACGGAGTTGCACTGATAACTGATCTTTCACCTTTCCCTGATAATCAGTGTGACAATACTGATGCACGCAGAGAGGTGTCTATCTTTACAAAAGCATGAGACCACAAAGGAGGTGAGCAGGCATATTCCCAGAGTACAGAGTTAGAATCACAGTAATATCGTAGTGTCAGTTTATTGTTTATCATTAGCTAAAAGTTTATGCTTCTGAGACTATCCATATGCATTACAATCCCTGGTGCAGGGCCCCTTGCAGTCAGTCACGTGTGCTCACTGAACTCTCTCTGCTGCGCTGATGTATTATGGACCCTATAGATCAAACCTGGTCCTTCTCAGTGATTCCGTTCTGGTACTAACATTGCCACTAACTTGGTCAATCATTGCAAATTCAGCTTCTTGCCACTACTGTGCCAGTTCAACCCAGCCACGTCCATCCCACAGATTGCTACATGCTGGGCTCAGAAATGCCAGAGGACAAGATGCTTTTGCTGCTGGCTTGGGATAAAGCTTTTAAGAGTCTAGGACAGAGGTTTCTACTAGATTGTTCTTGAACCTGGAAAGCTTCCCAAACCAGAATCTACTGTGAGTCATACAGGATGATCCAATTGCTCTTGGTTACTTGAATTCCTTTCCTGGACATGGTTACAGTCAAAACACAGAGGACAGACAATTCCATCCAAAGCAACAAAATATGGAGTGATGGGTAAGGCACATAATAGTGAATGTAAATTATGATAGCCTAAGATAGATTTTCCCTTCCCGCAGAAGCACAAAGTTTCACTATTCTCATTCTTCTCTCTCTTGGACCCGTATTTATTGTTAAGAACAAATTCAGAACTAATGAAGACATTAGCAGGTACTGAAGAACAGTCTCTGTTGCTCACTAGCCCAAACCTCTGGAGGGTAAACAGGTAAAGAAGTTACTATAAATCCATTTTGTCAGTCAGATCTCAGTTCGCACTCAGTTAATTGGCCTGTTTTGCAGGATTTAACCTGGTGGCATAAGAACCTTGAAATAAATCTCTTAGCTACGATTAGAGATGAAAGAGAGATTAGCACGGGCAGGAGAGTTGAAGTCTTTTTCTCTGTCTCCATTGGTGAGTCAGTGTAAAGACAGAAGAACCACACAGACATCAGGAAATCAGTACTTGAGTCTTCCTCAGGATGCCTGATCCAGGTATTTTCTGCCCTGTATTCAGCAAGTTACTAGTTTCGAGATTGTGTTCAGTCCTCTGAAGCAGGTTAGTGGTCTCTTTTACAATAAGTCACAGATAGGAGCATGTGTATAGTGAAAATGGAAGATATTAGTGAAATTGGTAAGATAAGATGCAGTTTGTTTATGACAAAATTGCAAGACAGATTTCTTTGGACAATTTGCATTTAATAAGTGATGTAGTTAGGGGAATTTGATAGCAAAGGAACAGGTAGGTAGCACCTTGGAAGCAAAAAGCTACCATATGCTGATGGAAGCTGTGTTTGAAGCGAGTTAGACAAAGAAAGCCTGAGAACAGTATCGATAATATGGGAGAGATTTCCACATTTATTGGGCTTCTTCTGTTGAAATATTTCTCCCTTTATAGATCAAAATCCAGCTTGCTGTCCCATAGCTGGGGAAAAAATGTCTGTGTGTATATGCTTCATAACTCTGGAGTGGCTCGTGTGCAATGGCGAGGTGTGTTTCTAAGAACTTTGATAAAGGTGTTTTGTTTCACTGAACTACTTAGGAGCATTTGTGGTTTTATAGCAGCCCACTGCCAAATATAACTTGGAGAAGAACGAGATACATACTGCAGAGCAAGGCAATGACACTTTTAGCTCACAGTTGTACTTCAGTTCTTTCAGCTGGAAGAACTTTCTTCATGATGCTCAAAAAATGCTACCACGCAGCAGTACGCGTGTTGCAATACATCTTATGCTAATAAATATATTCAATACTTCATTGTGAATAATGTTATGGTGTATTTACAAAATTCATTACGATGGGCAGAGAGTCTTCCCATTAAAATAAATTCAGTAACTGTAAAGCATAGGAAAAAATAATCTCAAGAGAAATATCCATGTAGAAGCTGGGAACATAGGAACAGAGTAGGTAAGTTGTTCTTCTGTCCCAGACTCGATGCGCTTAAAGTTTCATGAAAAGCACAGTGTGTTCCCAAGACCCTTTGTGCAATCTCAGTAGATCAGTGACAGCCAGGGTCAGTCAACGAGTGGTCACTGCACTACAACACCACAACACCCAGTCATTCCCCCCCTTTCCTCTGCAGCGTGGTTCATATCAAATAGCAGATCTTATACCCCTGGAGGACTGTGGCGTGGGTACCTCTGTTAGACAAATGTGAATATTCCATGAAATCTGGTCTGATAACAATACTAAAGTTGCATCAAGGAAGCTGGAAATACCATATGAGAGTTACTGGCAGCAAGGACTTGCTAGGAGAATTGCTGTTGCACATAAATTTTTCATTTTTTTAACTTTAGGCATCTGAAAATGAGGGGAGGGAGCTCTATCAGAATAGCTACACGAGACTGAATGTATCCCTGCTTATGGAATTCAGCTTCAAATTTCTTTATGGCTAGAATATGACACAAAGTCTTAAATTTACATCTTCCAAAATCAACAATGCCTCTTGAGTAGATTAATTTTAAGTAAAGTTAGAACTGTTTACAACTTTTGTTCAAAGGTTAAAGCAAAAGGTATTTGGCAAGCAGGGAGTTCTCAGTAACACTGTAACTCTATGTGTGCCTAATAATTTAGAGGCGTGTTGCAAATACCTACATGTATTTCATAGAAATGAACAGTGAGTGATGTGTTCATATAAACTGGCTCTTGAACGTGAACTGCGTATCAGCAGCTAGGAAATTTTGCAACAGATTCTCTACTGTGACCTCTGAGACCCAAGTATCAGGGGCAAATAAACCTATTTGCAGCAGCCATCTACAGCTATTTAAGTGCATGTCATGAACTGCTTAACTGGTGAAGCGATCAAAGATACTGTCTCTCCAGGCTTAGCAGACAGGCTGTCAGCTGAATTCATATGGAGGCTTAATTCTGTGCCAGCAGAGCACGATCTTTTTAAATGAGGTCTGAAGGATACCATAGAAGAATCGTGTGAAGAAAGCGTTGTCATTTTATAAATGACTGTTTTCTGGAACAGGACTGTTTGTACAGAGGTGTCTATCAATAATCAGTATTTCATCACGATAATCAATACAATCATCACAATGTGATCACAATCAATATTCAACCATAACTGATAATCAGCCTTAACAATCATTAAAATTAGGACCTTTTTTTTAAAGTCAGAGAGCTGCTGGCCTCAACACCCTTGGAAATCAAGCCAGTAAGGAAAAATACTGTACATTTTGCAAACTGTTCTGTGTATTCTACAAAAGATATACAGAGGTGAATAGTTTTGAGGGGAATTAGCTTCCTCTGTAAATGCAGGAGAAAATAAATGGAACGTGAATTAATCAGATCTCACAGGCATTAAAATGTTTGAATATTCAAACGCATGAAGATACCTAACTATATCCTAATATGAATGGAACAACCTATTCCTTGCCTGTACAAATAGAATTGATTCCTTCCGACATATACAGATGAAGATGCTGGGATACCATTACCTTTTTAAACCGTGCCGTACAACAATCTGCTTACCCAATGTCAAGCTTCGTTGCAGCTGTGGATCCTTTACTGGGTAGGTGTAGCCCTACTTCTGCACAGCTTGTCTGCAGGTGGATTTCATGCTGTTGTAGCTGATGCCAGTTTGATTTAGATGAAGTTAAGTAGTACAGTCCACTAGCTTAAAAAATATTATACAAGAATAATGCTGCTTATACTTCTTTGTTTCCCCAAATTTACAGGATTACCTTTTATGGTTTATACATGCCATTATATTAGTGGAATTAGATGACTGTATAATCATATAAATACATAGTTGTATAGTAAATGAAAGTTACTAAATTAGTACAAGACCATGCTGAGAGCAGCTTTTCTGGGAGGAAAGGAAGAACAACTCCACACATCTTGCACTTGTTGAGGAAAGGCAATCACAAAGCATCAGAAGCACTGAAGAAGGGTAAAAGTTCATGGTTTGATCCTGAGGTACGGCAGCATAGTTCTCCATCCACATCGTGTACGCTGAAAACACGTTTCTCCAGCTCTAACAGGTTTTAGATCTCAGGTGTTACTAGCTGCTCTCTGCCTGTGATTGTGATATAACTGGAGAGGTGCAAAGGAGAAATTATTAGTAGTGTTGCAGAGAAGCAAGGTTAGAAGTGCTGGGAAAGATGGCATCTTTTCTTAGATCCACTAATAGCTGGGGAAAAGAAGACAGCCCTTGAAACACAGAAGTTCTCCTTCAGCTGTGAAACTCTGAAATATCAGATTTGAAAATCGTGGTGGGGAGGGGGCAGGCAATCTCTCTGAATATATTTTATGCCCATTATAGTGATCTTTGGAGAGAAAAATAAAGTCTGTAGATCACATGGGAAAGTTATTAAAGGACTGTTAATAACATGAGTAGGGGTATCAAAAACAAGCTAATGAAATATACAAACTAGTAAACACATGAGTAGTTTCCTGTAATTTTTCAAATGGTTCCCCTTTAAAAAGATACAGTGGTGTCCCTTGGGCTGCAGAGTCTTCTTCAGAGGGGGGAAGGGAAGCAGTTCCAAGGGGCGGTGAAGAAGTCAGGGTTATTGCAGAAAGTGCAATCAGGAATGAAGTTTAGGATTCTGACTGGAATATGGGGGACTCAGAAAGAAAACCAGTCTACAGGTGGTAGGCGGGTTGGAATAAGGTATGATTGTCACAGCCTCAGGACAAAGGGAAAGACTAAGGAACTTTAGCTGCA
The DNA here is from genome assembly GCF_000690535.1 of Cariama cristata. Classification (NCBI taxonomy): domain Eukaryota; kingdom Metazoa; phylum Chordata; class Aves; order Cariamiformes; family Cariamidae; genus Cariama; species Cariama cristata. The sequence continues at coordinate 50,032 of NW_009620627.1, read as the reverse complement.
GGAGCAGAGGTTAAGACAGTAATGGTGATTCCCTAAGGATTAAATAGGCCTCATGTAATACATCACACTATTCCAAAATCTGGTTTTGAATAAGAACTTTCAGGAAAAAGGAGGGCAAATCAGGTAAAGAAAGAAACAGAGCATCTTAAACTGCTGATTTTTTTTCTTAAGGTGTGAGGATGTTCTGCTTATTTTTAGGTTGATATGTTACTTCACATAAAAATGGTAGTGCTTTTATGCCAGATCAAATGGAAAAATGTGGTGGAGGCTGGTTTGTTCACCAGTAATATAATACAATCAAGGCCACAGCACTTAAAAGTTAATAAAATGTTGAGAATATTTTCTAGAAAACCAACAGAGTCATTGATCACTTAACTATTCATTGAACATTTTGTGTCTGCAGATAACCACAGTCAGTTCTCCCTGCAGCTTTTGCAAGAGTGATCATATCTTAGTAGTATAAGTGTAGGAATAAAATTGCTTTTTGCTAGCAAAATCGTGTTTTACTGCCCATAATTGATGAAATGACTAAAAATACCCATAGGATACCATGCTTCTGGTGCTATTTTCACCTTTTTTTTCCATATGGAAAAAAGGCTTATGTAATTATGCTGTATGTATCTGCTTGTTTGTCCTGCTTGTTCAACTTCTGAATGCAAATCTAAGCATGACACAGTAATCTAAGAATTACAAATTCCTAGAATCATCAAGAAAATACAGGCAACAAGTAGAAGGGAAAGGCATCGTGAGTCTTCTGGAGGGAAAGCCAGCAGATCAGCTCACTTCTAGACATCAGAAAATCTGCACAGAAAATTGCTCTTGACAAAAATCCCTAGGAATCCAGAGTTCGTTGGCTCTACTGTTCACTTGTTTTTAATTGTTCTAGTCTGTCCTTAGAAGTTTGGGGTTTTTTTAAGTGATTCGCATCGTATGAAATTTAAGCAATAAATTTCACTGGGGCACTCCCTTGGTAGGACTCAGAGTGCCTGACGCTGTACAGGAAGTTTTCTCTAGTCTCTATAAATACCAAGACAAACAGACAGTAATCTCTCTCTCTCTCCTTCAGATTTCTACTGCATGCCTCGGATACATGCTGCTAATCAGCTTACGAGCTTTCCTTGACCTACGCTTCTTTTCCTAACGCTGATCTGACTATGGCTGTCCTCAAAGTAAAATTCACCAAAACTAAAAGGGACAAATTGGCCCAGATCTTGTGGATCCTCAACTGGGTTTCTGTACTGAGCGGGATCATTCTCTTCAGTCTTGGCCTCTTTCTGAAAATAGAGATCAAGAAGCGCAATGAAGTGATGGCAAAAGGGGATGTTAACTCTGTCCCCAACATGCTGATCTCTGTAGGAGTCATAGCATGTATCATCAACTTTCTGGGTGGCAAAATCTGCTATGACTGCTCAGATGCCAACAAGTTCTCTCGATGGAAACTAGTTATGCTTCCATACATCGTATGTACCTTCTGTTTTACCTTCTGCATCCTGGTGGGTGCTCTCATGTGCTATACCATGAGGAACGAGCTGGAAGAGTCTCTCTATCTGGGACTGAGGGATGCTATTAAGTTCTATAAGGACACGGACATACCTGGACGATGTTTCTTAAAGAAAACAGTGGATATGTTACAAATTAGATTCCAGTGCTGTGGAAACAATGGCTTTAGAGACTGGTTTGAAATTCAGTGGGTATCTGTTCGTTATCTGAATATGGCTTCCAAGGAAGTTCTGGAGTAAGTATTTACCAGTCATAAACAATTCTAGGAGAAAAACTCATTCAAGAAAGCAAAGTAGATACTAGTTTTTACTGAACCTTTGTCTCAATCAAAAAACTGTAGAATGCCACGTTACTCACAAAATATGCTAACTACATGCAAAATCAAAGTTGCCTTTTGCTAACTTTTTAGGGATGCTAAGCAAAGCAAAGATGTATCTTTCTTTTTTCAATGTGGTGAATTAGCTACCTCAAAATTTCAATTATAGTCAGCTGATAGTGGAAAGAAAAAAAAGGATTGTACTATCAATACATTGCATAGTCAGTCCTAAACACTGAAAGATGTTTCTCCTTCAAGATATTAGATGCTGCAAACCCAGGTTCAAATCTATACGTTCACATGTGAGAAACTGCCAACACCATGTACACTGCATAAAAAAGGAGGAGAAAAACCCTTGAAATTTATTTAGGGTTTCTTTTTGGTGCTGCTTCACATGATACAGCAATTGTGAAATTATATGCTCAAAAAGAAGAGTCTGGTAATACTTATGGACAATAGAAGAGGTAACAATAAAAAATTTTTAAAAGTAGACATTCCAATATGTAAAAATTCTTCTAAAGCTGAAAAAAGTCTTCACTGATGCTGTATATTCCTGGAAAAGACAAACACAAAAAGCTTGACTGGCACTTGTTAAGTGTTCTCTTTTGTTGAACTCAAAAATCAGTGACAATAAAGTCAGGAGAAGGGAGGCCAAAGATCTTGTTTTCACAGAATTTGCAACTTGAAACTGCTAGCATAGCAAAGCATATACAGAACTGCAAATATACCAGAGGACAGGACCTAGGAGAATATGGACAAGAAGATGTCAACATGCATAAGGCAGTTGGCTGTGGAAACAAAGCAAGCTTTAGAACAAGTGTTCTCAAGAGAGAATTTGGAAAGCCACAGTGACACAAAGCAGACTGACCTGAGAGATGTTTCAAATCCTGGTTCTACACTGAAAAGTGACATGACAACAAAGATGGTTCACAGGAACTTAAGAGTAGTATCCTATTGTGAGGACAAAAGTAAAATAAATTGCCCTTTATCTCTGTGAGACATGCAGAAACAGTAATGTTTTACCCAGGGTCTTAGCTAAACTCCGTTTTCTTCGGCAGGGTCACCCATGCTCTGCCATTATTTTGAAAATACACTGTCAGTTAATTTTTGCCTCATGTAGGCAGAAGATGCCAGTGAAATGTGTGTGAGGGAATTACACTGCAGAATTTCTTTTACTGCATATAAATTGGATAATTCCATCTTGATTGCTAGAATCAAAGTTGGTGCTGTATAACCAAATTATATGATGATTTCCAGAAATCTGGTAGAGAAACATTTGATATGAAATCGTTGGAAACAAAGTCCAGCTGGTAATGTCCAGAAAGGATTGAGAAGGAACCAAATATTTTTCTTGGTTTCATCTTGTACTGTATGTCAATTAGTAATTGGTAGATCAAGAGGCAAAGCAGGTGAGGACTCACATACTGTCAACTCACATGTAACCTTTGCAAAACTGAACTTTCTACCTTCCTTCATAATTCTCTTCCCTCCCCTTTCTTCTATATCTGCATTGTCAACACCACAATGTGACAAGAAATGGAGAGAATCAATGGGAACTGTAAGAGGATGAGGCAGGTTACAGCGGTACAATCCTATCATTGCTTTGGTTGGGTAAAAATGTAAAAATCATCTTTTTATATTCTCAAAAGCAAGTTTTGCCTTACAATACCATAACAACTTTGAATTGCAACAACAAATACCAGTGAATGTCTCATTCCCTCAGATCTGTTACGGAGGTCTTCCCTTCTGACAGCACCGAGATACATCATTCTTTTATCTGCCACTAGTAGAGGGAACATGATGGCAGGGGGACATAACCCAAGTCTGGAAACTGCTACTGTTGGCAGGAGAAAGAAGATTCATCTTCATAACATGTGGCAGGAAGAAAAAAATTTAATTAAATTGATGCTTGGGATCAAAAGAAAAGCTGAAGACCCAGTTTAATACATTGTATTTTAACCATTTTAGATGCTGTACTGTATTTGGGTCATGTCACTGAAATACACAGGGTATTTTGCTGACCCAGGTAAAAGCTGCTCTTTCACAATGTGCCAGCCTTCCTCTCCTCCCTCTGTGAGATTTCTTTTCTCCTCTGGCCTTTGAGCCCTCCGTTTTGTACCTCTTTGGCTCCCCCTTCCTCGTTTCCCTCCCAGGGAGTGGTTTTGCCTATGCCTGTTACACTGCTTGCACACTTAAGTCTGGTTTCAGTTGATTATTGGGTTCTTTTGCATTGGTTTCATTCTGTTGCCATTACCAGGAATATCATGGCCACCAAGTGAAGTGCTAGACTTTAAAATGGAGAGGAATGCATGCCTAACCCACTCCCAGGTAGGAAATGGAGATGAACTTCCTGAGTTACTTGGAAAGATCTTTGAGGAAGATATTTTTGACAGAACGTTAAACAAAACAAAACACACCACCACCCGAAAAAAAAAAAAAAGAAAAAAAGAAAAAAAAAGAAAGGAAGGAGGTTGTATTTAGCAGGCACACAACAATAAAATGAAGGCAATTATTCTGCCATCCCACCACAGCCACAAATACTGATCTACCTAGCAGCTTAGGTTTCTTTTGAAGGACACATTTAGTCCCAAAATGCTGGAAGAACACTGGACCGCAGAGTTTCTGCTTCTCCTGTTCACCTGATGAGCTTCTTGTGATGACTTCCTTCCCTTTAATTTGGATCATCTACAGTGGAACAGGAAAATATGATTTGTAAACATTAATAAAGGGGATAAGTTTTCGAAAATATTAAAAATTCTACTATTAGCAAATGGTGAAAGCTGGATATCTAAGAGAAAGTTGTCTTTCGTGTATTCTGGCGCTCTAACAAAGGCTAAAGGGCATAGGCTTCATTAAAACAGGCTATGGTTCTCACCTGTGGGGCTATCTAAGGAAGCAAGCTTTGTGCAATGAGCATGAAAATAGATACAGGCTTACAGGCTACTTCCCCAAAGTGTGAGAGCATCTCTCAACACCTTATACACTCTCCAATGTATGGAAAATCTATTTCTCTGAAGAGTCTGCTTGGAAACAGAAGTCCTCACAAGGATGCACTAGCTGAAGAGCAGGTAATACAAGGAAAATGGATGTCAAAGATTCATTTAACTGTTCCAGAAACTCTTGATTAATCTGAGACTGTGTTCTCTTTCCATCCTATGATTTTTTTTCTCTCCCTCCTATTTCTTTATCTTTCTTCTTCTCCCACTTGTTTTTCTCCTGATCTTATAGGGGAGGGTACGGAATAATTTCAAGCAATAAATACAGTTTCAAAAGTTAGAAAAAGTATAGTTACAAGAAGTAGGAACTCCCTTGTGAATTAGTCTCAAAACACGTGCCAAACCAGCCATTGCACATGGGTACAATGATGAAATGCCAGCAGACAATTTCCAGTGGTTCCTGTCGCATGCAAAGTTGTTCTTGTATTAGGTTCTCTCTTAAGGAATGCTTGTGTTGAAAATCAATCCAGAAGTAGTGAAACACAGGATTTCTAGGGCCATAACTTTGTTTAGAGTTCCACCAGGATAAACAAGTTCAGAAATTGTCTTTAGTATTTTCAGCGCAAAGGTACCTAAAAAGGCAACATCTCCATGAACACTGAATCCACATCTTGCACGCGCACTACTAAGAACCACGTGAGATACTGTGCTGATACCACACTTCAGAAACACAGCAAATGAAAAAAATCTGTTTTCTTGCAGTAGGCAACTTTTCCAGTTGGAAATATATTCCCATCTTCTTTTTGTTACATTGGAGAGACCTACATTGCAGCAGACTTGCATTATATCTTTTTATAAAAATCACAGATGCCATCTGCTGCTGATACCAGATTTGTAATGCTCAAACTTTCTGTCCTGTTGCAGCCGTCTAAAGAGCAATGTTGATGGAAAGTTCTTGGTGGATGGAGTACCCTTCAGCTGCTGCAACCCAAGCTCCCCACGGCCCTGTATCCAGTACCAGCTGACAAACAACAGCGCTCACTACAACTACGATTTTCTGACAGAGGAGCTCAATATTTGGGTGAAGGGATGCAGAGAGGCCCTGCTGGATTACTACACAGCTATTATGAGATCCATCGGTATTGCAGCATTGCTTATTTGGTTGTTTGAGGTAAGTCTCATCAAAATGGTTGGTGTCAGATTAATCAGTCTTCCTGCTGTCTAGGATGGGAAACAACTACGGTGTAACACACAAGAAGTGCCTCAGTATCTAACAAAGTGCACAAGCACTTCCAGAATGTTGTAGGACTTCCTTTAGTACAGACAAATTTCTCAAAGTCCCCAGAGCAGAAGCAAATCTCATTGAAGATGAGAACTATTAGAAATGATGTATGAAATTCTGCATACTTAGAGAGCTTTTCAATAGACTATGGCATGTTCCCTTCCCTGAAGCATTTATGGGATCAGATACAAGATAATATGTGCAGTGACACAACTGGAAGGAAATTAGGTGAGAAGGTCTAAGGATTGTTTTAAGTCAGTTTTAACAAAGAATATAATAATGTGAGCAGACCTTTAGATGAATACATAAATTCTATTTATAGTAAAAATTGAGCCTCCTTTTTGCATTACATAGCTTCGCCACATTGATAGTACTCGTCAACATGGCATACCTTTTTACATGTAGATTAGACTACTTACTATGCAATCAAAATCAGCATATCACAGGCAAGCATATACACCCGCAAAGATGCGGTCTTTCTGCTGGCATCTGTAAAGAAAGTTGTCTGGATGTTGTCATCTGCAGGTAAAGGACCCCTCAATGGCATAGACTAAAATACAGTTTTCTTCCCTTTTTAATAAGTTTTAGTTTTCTGCTTATTGCTGTATTGCATAAATATTAGCACTATAATTAAAACAGTTCACAAGAGTCCTCAAGCAGTGCTAGATGGGGCGGTGGTGCCAGAAACAACAGGCCTTTGGCAGCACATGAAAAAGCTGTGAGACGGCTCTCTGTGCTCTCTTAAATATTGACAAGCTGGGCACGCTGATCTTGATTCCAACAGAACTATGAAAGCGGGGCTTTTTCCTAAACTTACCCTTGAGCCTCTACTACAAGCCATCCTTCTTAATTTTAATGCATTGGCATGTAGGATGCACGTGGCTTACATACGAATGATTAAACTCCTTAGAGGAAATAGAGATTTAATCAAGGTCAGTGGAAAAAAATCCACAGAAATTAACACACTATGATTTAAGTTTTTTTTCCCAGTGACTGATGGTTCCATTAATTGATTATCCGTTCTACATCAATTACTTGTAGTCTCTGAGGCTGCAGTGTTCCCGAGTAATTCCAGGAACGTGCAAGTGGGAATGCTACCTGAAGAATGGAGAGAGAATCAATCAATCTCTCCCTGATATTTTTCTTTCTAAAAAAATGTAATTAATTGGGAGAGTGGTTAGATATATTGCTGGGATAAAAAATTTATCTGCTTTACTCAATATTTATTATTAGGTCTGTAAATACACAAGTCAGAAAGCTGACTTAGTGGTAGGATTGAGGCTGTAATTTGAACTCTCTGTTTAACCATTAACTGTTTATTACAGCTCTCTGTACTTATTGGTGTCCGGTACCTACAAACAGCAATGAAGAATGTCCTTCTGCTAGGAGATTTGGAGGGTGAATCAGATGGTTGGTTACTAGAAAACAGCTTTGTGGAAACTGCCAAATACAACATCAGTATCATTAAGAACCTCGGCAAAGCCAACCAGATCTCCACTGTCTCAGGCATGAACGACCCCAATATTGATGTTCAAAACACAAACTGTGGCAAAAACAATATTACAACAAAATCTATCCCAGCAGCTAGCTAGGCAAGTCTTCAAAGAAATAACATAATAAGTGTAGCTTTGACATATTACAGTCTTACAGTTACCAGATTTTTCACTGGTGGGGAAAAAAAAGGTAGAAAACCTAATAAGACAATTGAACAAACCACAGACTGCACACTGCACAAAACAAACTGGTGGAATTTCCCCCACTTTCTCTCCCTTGCTTACATACTTCTGTCATGGTCTGAATATGTCAGAAAAATCATTATGCACAAGCAAATGTTCCAGATAGGATGGGTCTACATCTACTAACATACAGATTGGTCTACTATGTACCAAAGTTTGTCATTACTGTCATTACATCTACAGAAATTCCAGCAGCAGGGAAATACCAAAAGACATTATTACAAAGGATAAATAGATTCTTAAAAAAAAAAAAAAAAAAAAAAGGAGAGACAGACAAAAACTGTGAAATGAAAGCTCTGTTAGTCCAAGTTAGGTTAGGGAAAATTTTAGCCCAATCATACATATACTGCAGCCTTTCTAAAAGAACCTGCTAGTTAAGTGAAATTGAGTTGAAGTCAATGAAAGTTAGCATAATACATTTCACTTTTTTTTTTTTTCCAAAATAGTTTGAAGTATCTCTTCATCTTTCCCCCTCCATAGTTTAGAGAAAGCCAGCTGCCATACTTCCCTGAAAGTCAATGTGTACTGCTGAAAGGAGTTCTCTGCTCAAGAAAACTAATCGACAGCTCATGCCAGGATATTAAAAATTCCAAGTAGCATGTGATAGCACAAGTTTAAAAACATGCAGATACTTCCCATAAAAAAAATACTGATGATCTTAGATGTTTAAAAGCTCCTAATTTCAAAAGTACTTACATAGATCCAGGGGCTGGAGGATAAGACATTATTTGGAACGAATGAAGGCAAAGATAGACTGACAGATCTCCCATCACGTTCCTAGTATGGTGCTCAGGAACTTTGTCAATGCGTGGAGTGAAAGCCTTCTACACCCAAGACACTTACAGTTACAGGATGGCCTGTGACTGTAATTCATCATTAATAGTAAGCAGGAAAAACTTACCGATACAGAGTAGAGGATAAAAGACCAAATAAAACATTTTACTTGTTACTGTTATGAATAATACATTGTTTGAATATAACTTTGGACAGCTTGTGCATTCTTTGTATTATAATCATGTAAAAGAAGTTGTATCACTGAGACATTCAAAGCAGAACTATTCCTGCTTTTGAAATTGTGCAAAAGTAACAGTAAAAATTCCTTTACCTGTCTAAACAATGTTGTTTTCTAAAACACTAGAATAAGCAAGAACTATACTGTAAGAATATATTGTAAATAAAGTGTGTGATGTAAAAATCTGTACCGTAATTCAAGCAGGCTATATGCATGATCATAATTTCAAATGCAATTGCTTCACTGCTTAAAATTTTAGGCCTATATTTAAGTATGTTAAAAATAAAAATGGACAGATGGGGTCCATCTGCAATAGTAGCCTGTAGCAGATGTTTTGCAAAAGGCACGCAAGAGGCAGGACCATCAGAAAATAGTTCTTTCCCTGACAAAGCCTCCTAACTTCCAGGAAACAGCAGTTTGGGACTTGGTGTGACAAAGAGGGTATTTGTATCACTGTGTTTTAATAAATCTCAGTGGGCATTTTTTTCTATGAATTTGCATAGTATTTTTTTTAAACCCATTTGTGGTTTTGATATCCAAAACCCTTATGACAATGAGCGTCAGACTTTGTTTTCTTACAATTCAATTCTGCATTGTTTGAAAAACTGCTTCTCTTTGCTTGTTGTCTCCCTGACAACTTGATCAGGTATCCCCTAATTCTTGCTGTAAGAGGTAGCTGATGGTCATTCCTTATTTATTCCCTCCATGTCATTCCCAATTTTACAATCCTCTGTTATTCCAAGTTGAAGAATTTGCTATTTAACCTTTCCTTCTACGGAAGTTTTTTCACATCTTTTGTAATTTTCATCACTCATCTTCATTTATTATTTTCAAATTAACAACACTGTGTAAAGCTGAAGAGATCATGAACTAGACAGGTCTTCTGTCCTTTTCCTAAGAATTCCTATCATTGCTTGCCCTTTTGACTGTTTCTAAGCATTGAGATAACATTTTCACAGAACTGTTCATAAAAATACTATGAATATCTTTGACATGAATATATATCTGGGGGTGCTGGTCAACAGCAGCTCAACAGGAGTCAGCAGCAAGCCCTGGCAAAGCCCCATTCTGAGGTGTGCATCAAACACGCCATCACCAGCCGGTAGAGAGAGGGGATCATCCCGCTGTATTCAGCCTTGGTGCGGCCTCACCTGGAGTACTGTGTGCAGTTGTGGGCCCCAGGATTTAAGAAGGATGTGAAGGTCCTTGAATGCATCCAGGGGAGGGCAACAAAGCTGGTGAAGGGCTGGCGGGCATGGCCTGTGAGGAGCAGCTGAGGACTTTGGGCTTGCCCAGCTTGGAGAAAAGAAAACCGAGGGGCGACCTCATTGCTCTCTGCAGCTTCCTGAGGAGGGGACATGGAGAGGGAGATGCTGAGCTCTTCTCCCCGGGATCCAGTGATAGGACGCGTGGGAATGGTTCAAAGCTGCACCAGGGGAGGTTTAGACTGGTCATTAGGAAGCATTTCTGTACCAAGAGGGTGGTCAAACACTGGAACAGGCTTCCTAGAGAGGTGGTCAATGTCCCAAGTCTGCCAGTTTTTAAAAAGCATTTGGATAACACCCTTAACAACACACTTTAACTTTTGGTCAGCCCTGAATTGGCTCTTGTAGGTCCCTTCCAACTGAAAAAGTCTAGACTAGTCTATTGCAAGATGTTAGTTTTTGCATAGCTACATTAATTTTCATTTACCAAAACTGAATCTTCTGTTACTATCCAGCCACTAAGTTTCGTAACAGCCTCCTGAAAATATTCAAAATAAGCTTTTTTATGGAATATCTTTGTATCATTAGCAGAATTTGCCACTTTACAATTCCCTTTTTCAGATCACTTTTGAAAATGCCGAAAAAAACCCCACTCAGATTTCTGTGGATCTCAGTTGCTAACCTTCTTCCATTGTAAAAATATACCATTTATTCTTTTACTTTGCTGCTGATTTGAACCAGATCTCCCTTTTTATCTCATGACAGCTTCTTCTAATTCTATGAGTTAGTTGGAGGACTCTATTCATATTTTGAAGTCTACATTATTACTGACTGGCTCAATATCCTCACATCACATTCATTAACTCCTTCAAAGAATTAGATTTGTAAGCTGAGAGCTCCTTTTACAAGAACTATGTTGACTCTTCACTTTGCACTGCATTTACCTATGTCTCTAATTCTGTTTATTTCAATCACTTTGTCCAGTGTGGAATTAAACTTAACTGGTGCATTATTCCTTCAACCATTTCTGAGAGCCAAAAATATTACTTCTGCATCGCAGTCTGTTGTGGCGGTGGTGTTGCAGAACACCGAGCACAACAGCATCCTGAGCCTTACCAACAGCACTAAAATTAGCCAATACATACCAGAAGAGAATTAACACAGAAAGTTGTAGTATCTTAAGAGATCAAGAAGAAAGACAGTCATGTACTACAAATTAATCACACTTTGCAACAGAATATGATTTTTTAAAACTGTAATTTTTTTTTTCAGATGAGTATGCAAAGTGCCACATGTGTCAGTCAATAGCAATCACTTCCTGAACACAATTTTAGTCCATCTACATTTGGACAAACAGTTCTAGACTGCTCAATATCCAAAAGGCGTAAGATAATCAGAAATAACTCAGAGAAAACCAGAAATTATTTCTGTAGATTTGTTTCACTAGGAAAAGTTGAATGAACTGGACTAAGAATATGCAAATCTTAAAAAATAAAACGCTTTAAAAAATAAAGTGAGGAATCCAGCATGATGAAAATAGTTGTAACACAGGAAATAAGAGTATAATTTAAAAAAAAAAAAAAAAAAAGAGAGGGAAATCTTACTCCATGTTTTAAGAAATATTTTCTAATAGCAAAATGCATCTACGTGTAGAAGCAGATGAAACCTGACATTTCGTTTTGCACGATTTAAGAATCTCTCTGTCAACTATTTAGCTTGCAGAATTAGAAGAGCTGTGAGCTTACTCTTTTGATAACTCTCTAGTTGAGGTCCTGAGGCCCTTGAACGATAGATTTGTCAGGAATCTGCTCTGAAAAATAGATTTGGAGAGAAGAGTGAACTAAAATGATCATCCAGCCTGAGCTTCTCTGTAAAGACAAAGAAATTTCATGCAGTAGTTGCTGTAACACATTAGCATGAAGAGCAGAGGCATAACTGTCTGGCTACGCATTTTTCCTGGCCTCCACACAGCTCATTTACTTTCATATGAGGAGAACACATTCTACCATAAAAGACCAGTTAATATTTGGAAAGTTAACCTTTGTCTCTCAGCCAGCTGCCAAAAACTGCAGCCGTGGCTAGCAATGTGATCACTTGTGAAATTAATTGAGTACAAGCATACATTTCACAGGGAACAGTTGTCATCTTGACTATTACCAGCAATTACTTAGTGATTAGATTGTTCATTTCTATCCTGTACAGGCAGATTTCCCATTGATACAGATATATTACAAAAAGATGACAGTTCATTTCACAGCAATGAGGATAAAATTTACTTTTTTAAATAAATGCTTTCTTCTTTGCTTTGTATGTATTAGTTTCCTCAGACAGTGGAAGTGCACCCTACATATGTGGCTTGCTTTACAGCACCTGTCAAAATAGTTTGGGTTTTCTGGAGTATTTAACATTATAGCCACTGGATCAAGAAAACAAATTCAGGTACAGCACAGACTCCATCTTTAATTCTCTGTAATTTATAAAGACAAAGATGGCATTAGCAAGCCAAGCCTTTAAGCCGGAGCATCTGCTCAGATACAGAAATAAATACGATTTGGGGGACACTTCTTATCCTATTTGTTATTAATGCTTAATCCAGTCCGAATTAATAACAATAGGTTCGCACAACAGCAACTTTCAGAGTAACTAACTCACCTATGCATTAAAACTTCTTCTTTATGAAGTTCCTCATTAAAAAAAAAAAAAGGAAGCATTTTAATGTTCAGTTTCTGGTGAAGGCACTATGACAGTTCCTGCCGGAATTGCAATTTTTTTTTCTTTAAACTTTCTGATTACCACTGAAAACACTTGCTCTACATTGATCATAAAGATAATTATTAAGAAATATACAAATACAGCATGTTTAGAGTTTCATTTATATTAAAATAAATGAACACAGAACATTTCCTTAGCCGCTAGAAACCTCCCTTCTGCAAACTGTTTTTATTAAATTACATGCAATCATGCAGTTCTCTACAACACAAGATTCATGACACTTAAAATCCTACAAATAATTTGATACACATGTGCTTTGTATCAGTTTCCCACTATGGGGGAGCACTTTAGGCTCTGCATGCGGTACTCTGGTTTAGTGAAGAATCATAAAGATGTGAAGCTCATCGGACAGAGGTGGAGTCCTTATTTATGAGCAGACCATCACTTAAATGGATGATTTTGTCCTGCTCCGGTATGTCAATTAACTCAGGCAGACTGCCTGGAGTACGAAAGTCGAATTGCTCAATGAAGTTTTGTGTAAGTCTGAATTGGGCAAATAAATATTCCTAGATCATCTGCAGTATCATGAGATTGAGATACATTGGTTTTGCCACTTTCACTAAAGGTCAGCATGATTCACAGAAAGAAAAATGGGATGAAAGAAGCTTGGAGGCTTTTTATCACCTAGAGTGGATTATTCCTCAGGCTGCCATGGTTATGTTCTGGATAACTTTCAAGCAGAAACTCTGGTACATTGGGATGACCTCTCTCCAAGCACTGGACTGCATCTCAATACTTGTACCCAAAGAGGATAATATTACATTTCAGGCACTATTAAGAGGAAGGAGACATAAGGTTCTGCAGTCTGCTGAAAAAGACTAACCACAGATATTCACAAATATAGCAAAGAATCGAAATGATCACAAAATTCACAGTCCCCACTATCTGCTTCACAACATTTCCTTGAAGCTTGTTCACTCAAGCGTGAAGCCTACAAATCTCCTAAAATTAACTCTGATGGATTCTAAGTTGTTTGACAACCTGTAATTAAATGGCACAAACTATACTTCTTTTTTGACACTGATCTCATGAACAATACACAGAAATAAAAAGAAAACTCGAAGTCCAGTTTTAATGTTTCATGTTTAACTTTATACCTCCTCTTACTCACCATTACACAAAATAACATACATAATCCCTCTGAATTTCAGCTTGCTCTCCTTCAATGCATACTTCCTTTACACAGCTGCTCTTTTATGTACACTTTCAACCATACTGAATGTAAGTTTAGAGAAGTGTAGCTAGGATTAGAAATACTGGGTTGGAAACACTCGTATAGGAGTGGATTTTCATTATTGTCCATTTGTTTTCTGTATCAACCCCCAAATTTAGCCTGCCTACAAAACACAGACAAAAACCAAATAAACGAAATTGTGCCACAGAAATTAAACAACTTTCATTTTTGAAGAAAGTATCTTTGAAGGTCTTGTCAAGTAATAGGTTAAAAGAATCTAAGTAACAAACTTCAGATGTTGTATCACGAATCTGACTAGTTAACAATACAGATTATTCAAGGATACTGTCTAGAAAATAAAGTGGATTTCAACCACAAAGCAAAGCATTTGATGGCCAAAATCCTCCTCTATATAATTTTGTACATCTGTACATTGGACCTTGAGGTTCTTACTATGCAAGAGATGGTGCTGATATTTTGTTCTTTTTTCCTAACAAATGGCCACCTCCTCCTAGTGTTCTTCAAAACATTTTTGCTAGTAGGCTTTAATCTATCTTTCTTTACCTTTTACCTTTTCAGGAATTGCTTCTTGAAAAAAAACATTTGCTTTACTAAGAATAAGCATACAGAGCAACACTATTAACACCCAAACTCTGTAAGCTTAATGGTGCCCAAAGCTACAACAAAGCAGCGAGAAAGAGATGATAGCCAGCAGTTCGTAACATAAGGGGCAAGAAGTACTGGCCATTTCTATGTAAAAGATTTCTTGGCTGTTTGCTTAGCTCTGTAATAAAACACTTTTTTTTTTTTTTTTAGTATGTATCACACAGCATGTTACACCAACACCACAAACTTTCCCTTTCTAGTGGTTAACTATCCGACAGACAGTACAGACAGTTCTTCTTTGAGAAGCTACAAAACCACAATCACTCAACTAACCAGTTTAAGGACATCTAAATAGTAAATTCTGTACTTAAGTCTTCTTTTACAAATTGAGGTAGACACTGCAGGAATTTGCACCTGTAAAACACTAGGACAAGTTTCAAGTGGAATATTTCTTTAAATAATAAAAAGTGTGCCACCATCACTAACTGGTACAATGATGACATGGACTACAGGGATAACTGGTATTGTTTACCACCCATTTACTAACTCTTCTCCTTTTCCATACTGACAGATGCTTCTGTAATGCTCTTGGAAAACGAACTGTGAAGTGTCAAAGCACCTTGAAAAAAAAAATGAATAATCTATGAGAAGTTACTTTATTTCCTTTTTTTAAATATACATATACAAGATATTTTATTTCAAAAGCACAAGAACATTATACAAGTTTCAAATTTACATTTTTGCAATTGAAGATACCAATATGTGCATTATCAAATAACTCCTTCTGCCAGCCTGGATGGAACAGAAATCAGTGGCATAAGCATCTTGCGATCACTAAATACAGATTATACTCACAGTGAACAAAACTGCATAGTAATTTATGAAATGAAAGATGACCATGCTAGTCAGTGAATGATATGGGAGTCCATTTGCTAAATTAGTATGTGCAAACGTACAGAAAGATGCAGCTTTCCTCTCCCACTTCTTCAGCTACAGAGAAATTTCTAGAGCTTTAAACATGAGCTCACCTGCTCAGACCAGCTCCTGTCCTTATGTGCTACAGTTCAGACAGAAAACAAAATAAAGTGATCTCACTGCATATTTGATAACGGAATTTTTGTATCAGTGAAGTGCAAGGTAACTGAAAGTTTCTGATAAATGAATAGGTAAATATCTATCAGAAGGAAACAGTAAGTGAATACAGATTTGGTATCAATGAGGCATATATTTGCTAGTCTTAATCCAATATTTTTGTTGGTAGGAAGTGTTTTGAAGACCTTAGATATTGCCAGCGCATGCAAGTTTTCATGACAACTGTTTTTCTAAATTAAGTATGCATTTCAAATACATTTCAGAAAAGACTAACAGAATTAATGTTTGTCTTTAAAGAGTTTCATATTCAGGTTTAAAATCTGAAAGATTCAAAATAAGGAGAATGGTCTTAATTGCAAGAAACAGAATACCTGTAAAATATACCAAAGCGAACTATTTTTATCACCAGGGAAGGATTATAGCAAAAGTTATAAAAAAGTATTCGAAATGAGAACAATATTTGAGTTCATTGGTATTCCATTTTTAGATGAGTTATGGTGCTGTTCAGTGCACTCATACGTACTCTAAAATCTTTAAAAAACTAGGAGAACAATGATACTTAAATCTAAATCATTATTTGTGATTCTACTATCTCTCATACCATCAGTAGCCAAAAAAAAAAAACAACAAAAAGAAATCATACAAAAACACACTCTGAGACATTAATTTGAAAACCTCCCCTTGCAAGCCTTATTAAAATGACACAAAAGAATCCAAATAGCAAAGGGGCACAGAAATTTACAGTACTGACAACTTCAAACTTTCACACAGAAATGAGATTTCCTGGAAAAGTATTTTTACCCATCACATTACAAATTCTCTCACGTATACTAAGGTTGAAATTCGGGAAACAGAACAACAAACATTTAGAACTGAAGCACAATCACATACCATTGAGAGAGAGTTCAATCACAATGTACTATTAACTACTGAAGGGCAAAGAGACAGACTTAGCCACCTTTTTTTCCCTTTGCTGCTCTAACTGGCATTAAACCACTGAACATGCCCCCCAAAACACATGATTTCATTTACGCAGGCAGGGCTCCAAACAACAGTGACAGAGGATGAAGAGTGGAAAATTCCACAAATATGGGCAAAACCACCTTATTTCTGATTCTAAAACTTGCTGCTTTTGGGCCTTGATTTTAGTCCAGTGATAGCTTTGAAAGTCTTCTACTTTACTGAAGTCTCTGGCTCTTATATAACTTGCAGAGCTACACTACACTACAACTACCTAACAGTATTTTCATGTTTGGTTCTCAGGGAAAATCTTAGAAGACAAACAGCAAAAGAAACCACAACTCAGCCAAATGCTGTAGCCTTAGACCTCTTGGGATGTACAACATTAATAGAGAACAAATTCATTAGATAAAGTGCAGTTCTGGTAATACAAAAAGCATGGACTTTATTTTTTGATGCAACAAGCAAGATGGTAATTCCCCCATGCACTTTCTATCCCACACTTCTCCTTTGAAGAGTTCATTAATGAAAACTCTTCATTAAATCCCAGGATATAGCTGAATGCAGACTTTTTCTGTACAACTTAATGTTTGCTGTACTTGTTGCTACAGATTACTAAAGGCCTGGCACCACTTCCTCTCCAATACTATGCCACAGATCTTGACCTATTGAAAAGCTTCACTAAGCTTGGGAAAAGAACCCAGAAAGAAAGTAAAGGAGGTTTTTTCCATAGCAACACCATTTAGGTATATTCTCAAGGCATGGAAGAGACAGAAACGTGGTATGTGCCCTGAAGCACAGCGTTTGGGAAGCTGTCCTCATCAAAACATGTGAAACAATTACAACTTCTCAAAAAAGTGGAAATATTTATGGACCTGAATGTTTTCCTTTTTTTGAGGGGGTGGGGGCAGGTGGGGGGAGGGGGAGGAAAAGAAAAAAAAAAACCCAAAACACACAGATGAAGTTTCTATTTCAATGTATCAGTAATACGTCCAACCTAGAGAATCCACCAATTGTGTCTGAACTACAGAATCCACTTGAGAGTAGATTATTTACTGCCACCCTCCTTTCCTTTTCCAAAGCACTGCCAAAAGGTAAGAGTTGTAACTAAAAATCAAGAGACTCAGAGCAGTTGCCAGTTGAATCCAAAGAAGATCTGATTCGTTTCTTGGCTCCTGGCAATCTCCTCTATGATGCAGTGTTGCTGCCATAGCAGATGGAGCTTCCGGTAACGCTCTCGACATAAGTGCAGGGGATTGCCTCTTCTTCATAGAAGAAAAATGGAGAATACCCAATAAGTGTATCAGAACAGCAACAGACAAACTATTCCATTAACAGTCTAGTATTAACATTCTTAACTATAGCCAGAAAATATTAAATACTTGTATGAACAACAACTTCAACAACCCCACTGGAAATGAAAAAATTCTACATGTGACAAGCAATGACTGCCATTTCCAAGATGACATTTCAGAAATGGCAGTTGTTGCACATTTCTGATGAAAAGTATACAAAGTATCCTTGAGAAAACTAAGAAAGTTTAACAGTACCAAAAAAGTCATTATGAATGACCCATTCATGACTGGAAATTGCCATCAGGAATTTGAAGTTAAACAAGTTCACCAGACCAAGATACATGTTACAGTGCTGTACATGCCAGCAGGAAGAACTTCTTGTCTGATGGGTATAAGAAAGAAAGAGATACCAAAATGCAAACGTAGAAAGTAAGTCAGGCAAACATTTACTTACTTCAGACCTGGATCTGTTTCTCCATATTCATCCAAGTAGGGAGCAGGATATAAGCAGCCCCTGGTTTTACCTTCAATGAGGACAACTTTGCATTCCCTGATTCTTAAGGAAAAAATAGCTGCATTTAAAATACAGACAACTCCCAGCAGGTTCTTAACTTTTCGGTGAGCTATATTTCAGGTCAAAGCAATGTTTCCTTATCTCAGACAAAAAGAATCAAGTGCTTTGACAATGTGAATATTGACCTTCAAATGTTTTCCTTTACTCTTTAACACATTAAATTCTGGCTAGCTACTTACTTGAGAAACATACAGACTCCAGCTCCACACTGAAGAGCATGAGAAGTACAGGCTCCCAACTCCTCCCCATTCACCAGTTCCTGACAGCAAGTATTCTGGGAACACAACATAGCCCCACAGAACAAACACAATACTGGATGTTTTTGTTCATCATCAGAAGACCGCGGGCATCTAGAAGAAGCGTAACCAGAATGTTAGTGCAGGAGTTAAAACCTTAAAAGAAATATTAACTATGGAAAATGTTCCTTAAAAAACAACAACAACAAAA
Organism: Cariama cristata; assembly: GCF_000690535.1. Taxonomy (NCBI): domain Eukaryota; kingdom Metazoa; phylum Chordata; class Aves; order Cariamiformes; family Cariamidae; genus Cariama; species Cariama cristata. The sequence goes on along the minus strand of NW_009620627.1, from coordinate 31,125 downwards.
AAAAACCCAACCCACAAACAACAGCCTGAGATACTATGTCATAATCATATTTCACATATCTGCCCCCTTTGGCTATGTTTTTATGTTGCTTGAAATATTTTATCTGCAAGATACCTGCTTTGAGCAGGAGGCTGGACTGGACGATCTGCGGAAGTCCCTTGTAACCCGAATTACTTTTCCTGTCATAAAACAGTGCTAACCTTCTGGCCTTGCTGTGTCCAGTGCAAAAATAATTTTCACGCTTACGGTCAAATCAAATGCACATTGCAGTGGTGAAAAATGACCAGTAGATTAAACTATAATAATTATATATGTTATCTTATCAAACACAAGTCACTTCATTTAGTAAGTTGTTGTGTTTCAGATTTAAAATGAACATGTGCTAGCATTGGCCAGTATAACCATAATAGTGCATTCACTTCTGCAAAATAATTTCTGTACATAGTTTTAACACCAGTTACAGTAACTGCAAGAACATAAAAGTGACTAAAGTGACAAAACACCTAGAAAGACAACTAAATATGTCACATCTTACCTAAACTGAGAGGCTTGGTTCAGAAGGCAGCTATAGTCTTCAGGAAGCTCTATTAAACTATTTCTTTTCCTGGGATACCTGGGTAAGTGGAAAAGAATTATTATGAGAATAATAAAGATTGCAGCAAAGAACAGAATGGATAGCTATAAATTCCTGCTAAGCTTTCGGTCCTTTCTGGAAACTTGTGCAGTTCTAGAGCAGTTCTTCAGCCCTAGAAGCCCAAGCGAGAGGATCTACATGGGAGCTTCAGCATTACCATATTCCAGCAAAGGTGATGAAATTAAATTTCATATGTAACTTACACATATGAAGACATTTCATATTTCAGTTAGCTTTTGTTTTTTCCTAGAGTAAGCTAGATAACTAACAATGTTGTACATTCTCAATAAAGAGTCACCGCATGAGGAATAATACAGAACCATTAAAGAGAAATGCACTTTTGGTAGTAGAGCAAGAGGAAGAAAATACGAGCACTCACTCTAACTTGCCCACAACAAGCACTTCATTCTTTCCACAGTTTTAAGCCAAAAACAGAAGAAGAAACAACAATAACAACAAAACCAAACTTACCTTATTGCAATGCTTTTCCCCTTCAAACAACTTAACACCACTGGGTCAGCACACCACCTATTTCAAACAAACATTTGCAGATGACACTGTTTGATAATAATACACATTTAGGATCACTAAACTAAACTAGTCAGCAATAAGCAAACACAGAGCACAGATAAAGCATTGATAGTTCTAGCTAAAACTTCACAAGGAGAAACAGCTATTCTTTACAGTTCTGCTTCAGGAAAAGAATTTAAGTTTGTATACGAGTGAAAAACCTCAGCGAAAAACACCATCACTTAAAATTATCAACATGGACATGAAAACACAGAGTTAACAGAGTTAGAAAATACAAGCAGTCTTCAGATATATGCAGGTTCTCAAAGTGGGCTACAATACACAGGTCCTTTTGGAATATATCTACTGAAAGCCACAGTGTAAGAAAATATCATATGCTCTACTAGGAAAATATTTATTGCTTTTATTTAATAACCATCATCCAATGGTTATTTTACAATGCTTTATTGCATGCTGTATGCTTGCTTAGAATGGTGACATGTATCTACCAAAACAATGGTAGATATCGGTTAAGTTACTAAACAGAGGAATTATAAGTCTCAGGTATCTTTTACATTATTTCTACAAAAAGGGGAGGGGGGGAGAGAGAGAGAGAGAGAACTGTAGCAGATGGTCAATCTAGTAAGCTTCATTTAACACATTTCTCAACAATCATCAAATTTAGTCTTCTGAAATCAGATTCTTTCAAAAAACATATGGGAACTTGCATGATGATTTGACAACTGTTACTATTACATTAAATATGTAGCCTCCTACTCAAAACCTCTGTTTTTGACTGGGAGCACTACGATGGATTTGTTAGCCCTGCCTCCAGTGATCGTTTTCTAATGTTCACAAGCACCTATCCTCTGTGCTCTCTTATAAGCACCATTATGTCTTTGAGCAAACGTGTAGGAACATATAGGATAAACGTATTTAATAATTTACTTGTGAAAATGCTATTCATCTATAAGTAGTTATATATATTAGAAATGCAATTAATTATAGTAAAATTGTATGTAGGGAATTGTTGAGGTCAGCTATATGGACTGTAAGTCGCAGTCAACAGCTCAAAGTGACTCTAAATTGAAGGAATCTAGACAACAAAACAGAACAGAGGTAAAAAACCAACAAAAAAACCAAAAAACCCACAAAAAAAAACCAAAACAAAAAAAAAAACACCACACCAAAAAAAACAAAAAAACAAAACCCAAACCAGAAAAAGCTAGTGTGACACAGAGAATTCTGCCAAAATCCAGGAATAATAATTAATGCAACCAAGTGCTCAAACTGTCACATGGAGACATTCTCCAACACAATATAGCAGAATATTT